>NC_031998.1:9847188-9847950 GCF_001879085.1 Nicotiana attenuata
GATCACAAGAGTCTTCAGTACTTGTTCAAGCAGAAGGAGTTGAACTTGAGGCAGAGGAGATGGTTGGAGTTATTGAAAGATTATGATGTTACTATTTTGTATCACCCGGGGAGAGCCAATGTGGTGGCCGATGCTTTGAGTAGAAAGTCCGCCAGCATGGGTAGTCTTGCTTATATTCCGGTCAGCCAGAGTCCGCTTGCTTTGGATATTCAGGCCTTGGCCAATCGATTTGTGAGGTTGGATATTTCTGAGCCTAGCAGAGTGTTAGCTTGCACGGTCGCTCGCTCTTCATTATTGGAGCGTATCCGTGATCGGCAGTTTGATGATCCCCATTTGTGTGTCCTGAGAGACACGGTGCAGCATGGAAGTGCCACGAAGGTGACCTTAGATGATGATGGTGTTTCGAGATTTGCAGGGGCGAGTTTGTGTGCCCAATGTCGATGGGATTCGAGAGTTGATCTTGGCGGAGGCCCATCGTTCTCGGTATTCTATTTACCCGGGCGCCGCGAAAATGTATCAGGACTTGCGGCAGCATTATTGGTGGCGTAGGATGAAGAAGGATATTGTTGCATATGTGGCTCGATGTTTGAACTGTCAGCAGGTTAAGTATGAGCATTAGAGACCTGGTGGTTTGTTTCAGAGGATTGAGCTTCCCGAGTGGAAGTGGGAGAGGATTACCATGGATTTCGTTACCGAACTTCCGTTGACCCGGAAGAAGTTCGATGCGATATGGGTCAGTTGTTGATAGGCTGACCAAGTCAG
>NC_031998.1:9848050-9977849 GCF_001879085.1 Nicotiana attenuata
TACGGAGAAAAGGAGGCCAATCATACAGTATCCACAAAGTGCACCAAGCGAAGGGACAAAACTAGATTGAAGGCCACTCTACCCGCTGTCCGAGCGTAACCGCGGTAGGACCGCGGCAGAACATTGCTGCAGATTCCGAAGGCCACTCTGGCCGCGGTCCTGGTGTAACCGCGGTAGGACCGCGGCAGGACGCGTAAACTTCAGGGACCAAAGTGCAAAACACGGGATTTTAAGCCCTAAACCCTATATTAAACGAGGGAAGCCGGCCAAGAAAGGGGGAGGACGCCACTTTGGAGCAAAAATACACGCGAGAAACATTGAGGCGCAAGAACAACTCGAAATTCTTCATCTTTTCCAGTACTTTCAATTAATCAAAACTTATGAAATTGTTTGATTACATCATGAGTGGCTAAACACCCATTGTTCTGGGGTTGTGATTTAGCCATGAATATTGTTGTTTGATATTAGCTTGACCTTGATTATAATTCACCAATATATGGTTGTTTCTTCAATTCTGTGTTTAATTGCTTAATTGTCTGGCCAACAGTTAGGTTCTATTTACTATCTATGCTATGCTTGGGAAAGCCATGTTTAGATTAGAGAAGAATTGAAGAGAGCATGATCTTAACCCTTAGGGGGAGCGGATTTGTGGTTAGGATAGGAATATACCTAGTCACCGTGCTTAATTAAATATCGTGATCTTAATGCATTCTTAATAGATTGATTTCATAGGAATATAGGCGTTAATCTATTGAGAATAGGTGAGTAGTACTTCGGGAGAAGGCTACGAGAGCATTTATCGATTAATTAGCAATCATGGGTGAATTATATGAAAGGGAGAGTTAATTAGAACATAATACGAATGGTGAATCGATCACAACCCTGGAATACTTATCTCTACTGAATACACAACAATCAATTCGTTACTTGATAATTTAGTATTACTTAGAATCGTAGGATAGTATAATCAATATTATTGGACTTTGCTTTTAGCTAGATTGAATAGCAAGTTTAGTGATTTAGTGAGTAGTTTACACAAGTCTCTGTGGGTTCGACACTCAACTTATCATTATATTACTTGTCGACCACGTATACTTGCGTGTGTATTTGGGAGAAACACTTACTCAGCTTCAGCAGTAGATAGGGCCACTGAATTTTGCTTTTTGGTAGCCCATGACACAAGACATGAACCAAGAATGTGTGCCATACCTGAGGTGCTCTTCCTGTCCACTAGAAAACCTGCATAATCAGCATCAGCATATCCATCTAAATTGAAATTGCTACCTTTGGGATACCAAAGACACAGATCAGTGGTGCCTTTCAGATATCTTAGTAACCTCTTGACAGCAGTCAAGTGAGACTCTTTTGGATTTTCCTGAAAACGAGCACAAAGCCCTAAACTGAAAACAATGTCAGGTCTGCTGGCAGTAAGATACAGGAGTGAACCAGTCATACCCCTATGCAACTTTTGATCAACTGATGAACCAGGTTCATCAACATCTAATTTAGTGGCAGTTGCAATGGGTGTGTCTATTTCTTTAGATTCCTCCATTTTAAACTTTTTGATTAGCTCTTTTGTATACTTCTGCTGATGGTTCATGGTTCCATTTGGACTTTGTTTGATTTGCAAGCCTAAGAAGAAGTTATGCTCACCCATCATGCTCATTTCAAACTCACTCCCCATTAGTTTTGCAAAGTCCTTACTTAGCTTATCAGTGGTGGCCCCAAAGATTATGTGATCGACATTATTTGTACAACAAGGAGATCCTTACCTTTTTCCCTCAAGAATAAGGTACTATAAATTTTACCTCTTTTGTACCCATGCTCCAGCAGGAATTTGGACAATCTTTCATACCATGCTCTTGGGGCCTGCTTGAGTCCATAAAGAGCCTTGTCTAACTTGAATACATGCTCAGGACATTCCTTGCTTTCAAACCCTGGAGGTTGTTTTACAAACTCTTCTTATTTCAGGTAACCATTCAGGAAGGCACTTTTAACATCCATTTGATGAAGAGTTAATTCCATGTGTGCTGCAAAGGCTATGAGAAGTCTGATTGCCTCTAGTCTTGCAACTGGAGCAAAGGTCTCATTATACTCTATGCCCTCCTCTTGGCTGTAACCTTGGACCACCAATCTTACCTTGTTTCTTGTAACTGTTCCATCTTCATCAAGTTTGTTTCTGAAGACCCATTTTGTACCAATGACTGATCTGTCCTTGGGTCTAGGAACTAGATGCCAAACTTGACTTCTTTCAAACTGGTTGAGTTCATCCTGCATTGCATTCACCCAATTTGCATCCTGCAAAGCTTCAACAACACTTTTAGGTTCAATAATAGATAGAAAAGCATCAAAAGCACACATATCCTTTAATTGTGATCTAGTTTTAACTCCAGATGTTGGATCAGTGATAATGTTCTCAATGGGATGAGAACTTTGATACTTGTGAGGTTTCACAACCAACTGGTTGCTGCTAGATGTTTCTCCCATGTTCTGTTGCTGAGGAACAGGGTCATGAACAGGTTCCTTTAGGAGATTTATTTCAGTTCCTCTTTGATTAGTTCCCCCTGTCAGGTTGCCCTGTATGGAAGAACCTGTTCCATCACCTGTTCCTTCTGTTGGTGCCACTTTGACCTGAGCTGATGCTTCAGTCAAGTCCTTTACCAATCCAATGGCTTTATCTTCATGTTCCTGTCTCTCAGAAAGAATGTTAGTTTCATCAAATACTACATGCACACTTTCTTCTACACACAAAGTTCATTTGTTAAACACTTTATATGCTTTTCTATGTGAAGAATATACCAAGAATACTCCCTCGTCACTTCTGGGATCAAACTTACCTAGGGAGTCTTTTCCATTGTTGTGCACATAGCACTTACAACCAAAAGCCCTAAGATGGGATATATTTGGTTTTCTCCTTTTAAGTAACTCATAGGGAGTCTTCTCCACAAGAGGTCTAGTCATGCATCTATTGATTATGTAACATGCAGTGTTTATGGCCTCTGCCCAGAAGCTGTGAGGCAGTTTACTAGAAAGTAGCATGGTCCTAGCCATGTCCTCAAGGGTCCTGTTCTTTCTTTCAACTACTCCATTTTGCTGAGGTGTCCTAGGGGTAGAGAAGTTATTATCTATACCATTTTCATCACAGTATTCAGCAAACTTTGCATTTTCAAATTCAGTTCCATGATCAGACCTAATGGATGCAAGTTGATTTCCTAACTATTTTTGAGTTTTTCTAACAAAAGTAGTAAACATATCAAATGCTTCATCTTTAGATGTTAGAAATAGTACCTAGGTAAATCTAGAATAATCATCAACAAGTACCATTACATATTTCTTTCCACCCCTGCTCATTGTTCTCATTGGACCACAAAGATCCATATGAACCAGTTCCAACGACTTGGACGTGCTTACCATTTTCTTGGTTTTGAAGGATGATCTTACCTGCTTCCCCCTCGCACATGCCTCACAAACTTTGTCTTCCTTGAACTTGATGTTGGGTAACCCTATCACCAAGTCCTTGGAGACTAATTTGTTTAGCTGATTCAGACTTGCATGACCAAGTCTTTTGTGCCATAGAAGGGGATCATTAAGCAACACACTTAGGCAAGTGAGTTCATTTTCTGACAGAGTGGACAAATCTACAATGTAAATATTGTTAACTCTTTTTCCCTGCAAAACAATCTTGTCAGTGGTAAGGTTAACCACAAAGCACTTGGTAGAGGTGAAAGCTACAAGATTACCTCTGTCACACAGTTGTGACACACTTATTAGGCTATATTTCAAGCCATCTATCAAGTAGACATTCTCTATGGAATGAGAATTTGTCTTACCTACCTTTTCAACCCCAATGATCTCACCTTTCTTTCCATTACCAAATGAGAGATTACCTCCTTTTATGTTCTCAAGTGAAAGGAACTGGTCCTTGTTCCCAGTCATATGTTTTGAGCAACCACTATCCATTTACCATATTTGGCTGCATCCTTTCACTTGGACCTACAAAAGAAATCAGGGGTTAGTCTTAGGAACCCAAACTAGTTTGGTCCCTTTCTATAGGCAAAAGGATGAATCAAATTCCTTCTTGCCCACCCAGGCAGCTTACTTTTCTCTTGAACAAAGGCTTTGTTCTTTTGACTGGCCTTTACTTTTGCATTACATTCATTTTTGTAATGGCCAGTCTTGCCACAGTGTGTGCATATTTTATTCTCAGGAAGTGTGAGGTACTTGCTTTTAGGGTCCCACTTTGGTGCTTGAGTCCCATAGCCAAGTCCTCTTTTGTTGCTACTGTGATGTTCTTGCAACCAAGAGAGTGCATCAGAGGCCTTGTTCCATTTGCAAGTTCTGTCTAGTTCATGTTTCACTTTTCCTAGATCTTCTTTTAGGACTTTAATTAGTTCATCCTTTTTATACAATTCATCCTTAATTTTTCCTAAGTTTTCCTCTAGAGTGAGATATGTGTGATCAGCTTTCTTCTTTCCTGTTCCTAGTTTCAATTTAAGTTTTCAGACCTAAGTTCTAGGACACTGGTGTCAAGTTCAAGAACCTGGTTCTTCAACTCAGCATTTTTGCTATCACACTCATTAGCCTTAGACTCTAAGCTTTTGCACTTTTCTTTTAGGATCACACATTCCCTAGACAGTTGTTCCTTCTCATTGTTAATTATCTCAGACTCATCAATGAAATCTTGTAATAGCTCAGCCAGCCTTTCTTTAGACAGAAATTTAATTTTGTCTTTGAGATGAAGAATACTTACCTCTTGTTCATCATATGAGTCTCCGATGGCCATAAGAGCCTGTTCTTCTTCAGCTTCATCCTCTGAGTCCTCATCTGATGTTTCTCCCCAGGCAGCAACCATAGCCTTTGTTCCTTTTTGGTTGAACCTGTTCCTTCTTCCTGTTCCTTCGTTCAGCCCTTTCTTTCTTCCACTCAATTTCCCATTGATGGCAGTTCTTAATCATGTGATCAGTCTTACCACACTTGTAACAACCCTCATTGGTCTGTTTCTCAGGAGCCCTTGGTTTGTTGAAGGTTGTACCTCTTGAAGAACCCTTTTCTCTCATAAGGTACTTTTTGAAATCTCTTGTGATCATAGCCATTTCATCATCCTCTAGATCTGAACCTTCAGCAATTCTGAGAGCCAGACTTCTTTCCTTCTTGGGTATATCTATCTCCATGGTTTGCCTTCTCAATTCATATGCAGTGAGGTTTCCAATTAGTTCATCCAGCTTGAGGGTAGCAATATTCTTTGATTCCTGAATAGCAGTGATTTTGCTTTCCCATGAGACTGGAAGAACCCTTGTCAAGATTTTCTCAACCTTGTCTTCTTCAAGAATAATCCTTCCAAGAGATTTAAGTTCATTTGTCAGTGTAGTGAACCTAGTATACATCTCTTGAATTGTTTCTCCTTCCTTCATAGTAAAATTCTCATATTGAGAATACAACAGTGTTCCTCTGGACCTCTTCACTTGAGGTGTTCCTTCATGAGCCACTTGCAAGGTGTCCCAGATTTCCTTAGCAGTGGTACAACTTTGGATCCTGCTGTACTCATCAGGACCTAGTCCACACGCAAGCCATTTCTTGGCTTTAGCATTTTTCTCCCACTTCCTCAGGTCTACAGTAGTGCAGTCAGCCCTTGTCTTTGGCATGTCCACTCCTTCAGCATTCTTCTTTGTAGTTGCTAGGGGACCATCAGTAACTATGTCCTAGAGTTCATAGTCTTCTCCAATGATGTGATCCCTCATCCTGTTCTTCCACCAGGAATTGTATTGTCCATTGAAGAGTGGAGGCCTAGCAGTGGATTACCCTTCCCAGTTCCCAGGTGGTGCACTCATGTTGATCTTTTCCTAAGGTGTTAGCCTCTTCAAGGATAACCTGCTCTGATACCAATTGATGTTTTAAGCGTCAACACCACACAAGAGGGGGGTGATTTGTGTGGTACCCAATTTTCGCTCTAGAAGAACCTGGTTCTTCTAAATGTACTAACTACTGCTGTTTGCGGAATAATAAATACAGAAAATAAAGAACACAGAGATTTTTACGTGGAAAACACCTGGCTCAAAAGGTGAAAATACCACGACCTACTACTCAGTAGGATTTTCCCAAACTTCCACTAAAATCACTGAGCCAAAACAGCATTTACAAAACTCTTGTAAACCTAAGGATTAAACTCTAATACCATTGTGGCACACAACCTCAGCTGTTGCGAAAACTTTAAGTTAACTCTAACTTGAATACTCAAAGTACCTAATACAATTGCTTCTATGAAAGCTGAAAGATACAAGTTTAAATCACCTACTACAATTGAAATAGAATAAAAGAAAGACACAATGGAATTGGTTCTTCTATCTTGTCCAAGTAGCTTCAGGAATGCACACTTGAATCTTACACAAATTGCTTGCAAAATTGCCTTGCTCTTTTACTCTCAATTTAGTTTAACTTCTGCGTTTGTGCAATACTTGTAAAAGAGAACAATCACTGTTATTTAATGAGTTAGTAATTAGAGTTTGATTAAGACTCAATTGCTGATCTTCCATCGAAGTTGAGTTCTTGAACAACACAAACTCCAGCCCTATCCTTTATCCGGATTGTGTTCTCTTCTCATAAGGAGACTTTCACTCCTTATCCAATATGCAACCTTTTCCATCAGTTCAGGAGATATTGCTGCTTGATCACTGAGACTTATCTCCTTCACGTGCATCTCACATGTATAGGTTGATAAATACTGTGCCTCACATGATGGACCTGGTCCATGACTGAGTTCATTTGTCATTCTTCAAAACTTCACCTGAACTTGGGCCAACACAGTCGATTTATTAGACTTAATTAACAGACAGAATTGCGAGTAGAGCTCCCTATATGCATGATATCTAAGCGTAACACTGATTTTAACGATTTGCAGGTATGGAAACATAAATACTTGTTATAACTGAATCTGGATTAGGTCCTATAGGCATGACATCTATTATTAAACTGATTTTAAGACATGATTATTTGCAACCTATAAGCATGGTTTCTAAACATGATAGAATGTAAAACCTTATAGCCATGGTTTCTACTTGATGAGCAAACAAACTTAAAAGTGAAATCCTATGGACATGATTTCTATTAGGCAAAGCAATCAGATTAAAGAGTAAAATCCTATGAGCATGTTGTCTATTCAGAGCAAACAAACATTAAAAGTAAAGTCCTAGGAGCAGGATTTCTACCCGTATTACCCCATAAAGTATGCATCTACCCACCCTTTTTTACTAAATACCCCATTATCTGTTTACAAATTATTACAGGCCAATGAATGAATTACATAAATAGAAATAGAAAATCAAGAAGCTATTCTATAGGGAGCGTTCAATTAGACCCAGATTTCCCAAAGCCTCCAATGGTCTCATATGCCTCAGTTCCATAGACAAATCAGAGTCTAGGTGCATCAAAGTTCCCTAAGAATCTCAAGGATCCCGGGCAGTGCTTACACCTAGACTTAGTAACCAAAGATTGAACAAGTGCAGTGTGGAAAGGCCAGCCTCAGTATGCCAGAGTTCAGAGGGTTCTCAAAAGGATCCCAAGGCAGTACACATACTAGAGAGGGCAGAACTTATTGACTAAGAGTAGAGTGAGAAGTGATGGACACAAACTGAAAAGGTTCTAGTAAGAAACTATATTTAACAAAAAGTCTTTTCTTTTGAAAATAATGCAGTAGAACAACAAAGACTTGTTTGAAGAGATGAACAGAAGTCAAAACACCTTAGAACAGGTTTATACATATCTAGTTCACAGAACCAAATAAATTCAGCAGTCACACACATGGGTCAAGGGGTTTGGGATACATAGAACATTTGCCTGCAAACACATAACCCAACAAAGGTCTAGGACTGGTTTGGACATGCTCAGAAACACACATAAAGGGGAATATACTGATCTAAAGGAAGGGGAAGACATAATAGCATGCTGATAATGTAACTCTTAACCACAAATTTCACAACAAAACCATAAATAAAAGCAAACTAGAAACAAGAGGAACTGAAACAATAAGAGAATCATGTTGTTGTTGGAACTTTAAATTGAAACTAGGACATACTAGGGTAGAGGAGAGTAAGCAGAATGAAAGAACAAGAGAGCAAAAATGGTTAACTTGGCTTGCAGCTGGCTAACTTAGAACAGTAGCAAATAGCACAAGAGAGAGAGCAGAGATTTTTTAGTATGAGAGATAGTTTTGAACCCAAGTGTTCGTGTCTTGTGCTAATGAAAGACTGGAGTATTTATAGCTTGAAAATAGGTAGCAAATAAGGTAAGAATGATAGTAGCATGGTAATTAAGGAACTCAGAATCAGTCAATCAAAAAAATCAAGGCAAGTACTCCCTTAAGTCAAGGGAATTAATTCAAACGGTAAGAACTAGTAGCATATAAGGCAAGAAAAATCAGTACATGACTAATAAGGAGAGAATCAAGGTTCAGTAAGCATAGGGTAGTCAATTAGGCCTAAGTTTGGAAAACTCCAATTAAGGAAATGATTCAGTGAGAATAAAGTACCACAGCAAATAAGGTAGGGGGATTAGTCAATTTAAACAGACAAGGTAGAATTTTAGGGTTTTAAAAGAAAATCTTTCAATCAAACCATCAAATAAGAAAATCAGAATCAATCAAGAGAGAGTTATGATTCTATACTTCAACATATAAATAGAGAAGAACAAACAGACGTAGCAAACAGGCAAGGTCAGCAATATTGACAGAAAGAGGCAAGAGATGAACATCAAGATGAAATACAATCACATAGAGGTGATATAAGTAGGCTACGGACTCAGTAAAACCTATTCGAAGCACGGCAACCACAGAAAATTAACAAGAATTGAGCAGTCATGCTAACACAAAGAACCAAAACAAAGAAGATCTAAAAAATTAGGGCTTTTAACATAGGCGGGTTGAAAAAGTAGTAAGAACATAGAATCAGTCAAGATATGCAAGGATAGAAGTTTCAAACATAAAGAATCAGTTTAAACAAAGTGTATAAGAAGTTCCGAAAACCCTAACTTTAGAAAAAAGTAAAACGAACTCGCAATCGATGATTTTTTTTTTGCAAAAAGAAGTTTGAGAATAGTGTAAAACATAGAAAGAAACAAACTTGAATCGTCAAAAATAACACACATCTAAGAGATACAAACGAAAATTAGGGTTTCAAAGGAAACCCAAATAGAAACGGAAGAACCTGCTACAAACTTCAAAGATCGTAACAAATATGGTGTGATTTTGCCCAAAATCACATCGGAGAAGCCATGAACAACCAAAACAGCAACCCTAGATACAAGTCGGCATGGCCCAGGGCCCTTGAAGGCCTCAGAGATGATGAGCAAGGCGATGGAGGGACCATTGGAGGCTTGGGGTTGAAAGGTGGTCGACGGAGAAGACCGGAGAGGGAGGCGGCGGTTGAAGAGGGGTTAGGGTTAGGTTGAGAGAAGAGAGAGTACGAGAGCATCTGAAGGCGGCGGGTATGGAAAAGTTATTAGGGTTAGGGGGTCGTTTAGAATTAAAAAGGAAAGAATGAACGAGGGTCATTGATCTTTTAGATCAACGGCCAGGATCTGATGGGTTTTGGGTCGGGTACGGGTATTTTAATCCGAAATTGGGCTGGGGTATTGGGCTTAATTTGGCTAAAATTGAAAGCCAAATCTGGCTACAATTTAAATAGCCAATTTTCTCTATTTTAATTTATAATAAATAATAAGTAGTTTCGGGAAAATAATTTAATGTGCCAAGATTATTTAAAATATATAATTATCATTTTAAAAATATAGGGACCAATTTCACGCATATAAAATGTAATTATACATAAAAGGGCTAGTATTGCAATTATATGCAATTTCGCTTGAAAAATACCAAATGCAATTATAAAAAATGCATAAAAAATATGCCAACCATATTTTGGCATAAGTATAGAGATTAAATGAATAAATCATCATAACAATAATTTGGGAAATAATTATTGGGGATTTTATGAATACAAGGGAAGAAAATAAATCAATTTAAATCCTTAAAATCATGGGAAAAATTATAGAAACCTTGTGCATGCTTATAGATGCATATATATATATGCTATTTTAAGGTATTTGTGGATATTTAAAAATAAATAGGGAAAAATTGGGTATCAACAGTCTCCACCTCTGCAAACCTCTTCTTCAGCCTCTCAATCTCAGCATCCTTAGTCCCACTTTCTTGCACTAAGTCTCGCAGCTTGCTATTCACTGGTACATTCTTGGATGAACCAGGTTCTTTAGGAGTGGCATGGACTTCATAGTCACAAGCAAACAGAGTATTTCCCCCAAAATGATCCTTGCTTGTACTAACCTCCCACTTCTTTATAGGTAGATTGAAATGTGAAAGCATAATTGTGAGAATGAAGCCATAGGGAATGACATGAGTTTTGGTGCCGTTGATAACCCTATCAAGAAGCTGGATTATAAATCCAGGCCAATTAATCTGCTTCCCACTATCCAAACACTCCATCAGGACCAAGTCCAAGAAGTTTGCAATGTGCCTCCTTTCCTGCCTTGGCATAACGCATTTGATGACAAATTCGAACAACACTTTGTGGGTGGCTTCATCTCACTCTTATACACAACCTTGGGCTCACATTCCTCCTCACTGTCACTGAATTTTCTTCATCCTACTTTTTCTGGCTTCTTGTGGCTCTGCCTCTTGTGGGAGGAATTTCAACAATAACAGAAGAGACAGAGGAGGCAGCCTTCCTTTTCTTGTTTTCCCTAGCAGTGCTAGGGGTTTTAGCCTTTGGACTTCCCTTCTTCTTTGGGTTATAACTGTCAGTTAATCTTTTCAGTAGGTCTGCGAGGGTTTCCTATTCAGGTGGAACAGGTTAATCTACATTTTTCCCAAGTTGAACCAACCCTTCAGCAGCTTCGCCAGACCCACTTCCCCCTATTTTGTTTACACTCTCCTCTATTCCAGCAGATTCCTCTCCCCAAACAACCATTGCACCTATTTCTTTGGTTAGACTAACAGGAGTGGGTGAAGAATCAACCACTCTTTTACCCTTTCCCCTCACAACACTCCTAGCACCCTTGCTCTCTTTTTCTTTTCCATTTTTATTTTTACCACCAACTTCTCCAGATTCTGTAGTCTCAACACCTGCTACAGGCCCTACCAGTACAAATCTATTCTCCAAATTTGTAGAAACTTCAGAAATTGTCTCAGGAGTAACTTTAGGGCTAGAAGATACCTGTTCAGGTTTAGAAGAACCACTTTCTTCTCCCTCAGTAGCAGACTTAAATGAATCTTCAGATTTCTGGGATTCTTCTTCCCAACCTACTTTCAATTGCTTATTTATTTTCTTGATCTGCTCTTCTTCAGTGACAATCTTATTTATTCATCTTTACTCTACTTTTCTTAGAGATTGGTGTGGTTGAAGGGGTGGTAGAAGGTGTGGAAGTGGTTTCATGTGGTGGTGATGAAGAATTTTCAGAGGTGTTCGACATATCCGGGCTAGGGTATAGAGAAGAGAATTAGATTGTGTTTGGAAGATGAAAGAAGAATGAGAGTTTTTGACGTTTTGAGAGAGATGAAGTAAGGAATACACTAAAGCTGATCAATATACAGAGGAATAATTAATGGGGTAACGACAACTTTTCAGACTCTTAGAAGTCTAATCAAACTGAAATTCAGTTTTTAAGAGACGTTGGGTTGTATCCTAAGAATCTAGGTACTTCAATTCGGTTGGGACTCTTTTGAACGGAACTGGTTCACTTGTAACGGATAAGTCCAAAAGGAGTTTGGAATTAGGTAGGACTCTGCTCATGATCCAAATATAATTATTTCAAATTATGCAGAGTGTAGAAAACATACCTATTTATCTTGATGAACCAGGTTCTTCACTGAAAATTCTCTTATGTAAGTCTAACTTTGCCAAAATAGAAAAAATATCATTAGAGATTAATGAATCATTTTATCACATGGCACAGGAGTATACTGTTGAATGTATGAGACCGAGCAAGATTTAATCTAATTATATACAAAATTTACAGACTTTCTATCCAATTAAACTTTTTTTTTTCTCAATTTTTTTTTCATTTTTTCGTTTAACTTTGAACTGGTCCTTTTAGGTGATCTTAATCATCACAAATTCCAACCTGTTCCTCTCAAAGTGATCTCTACTTAAGGCTTTTGTTTCTGAAGACCCATTTTTTGCCAATTACTTATCTGTCCTTGGGTCTTGGTTCTAGATGCCAAACTCGACTCCTTTCGAATTGGTTGAGTTCATCTTGCATTGCATTTACCCAGTCTGCATCCTGCAAAGCCTCAGCAACATTTTTAGGTTCAATAAGATATAAGAAAGCATCAAAATCACAAAGATTCTTTAATGAAGATCTGGTTTTTATACCAGAGGTCGGGTCAGTGAATATATTCTTAATGGGATGAGAACTTTGATACTTGTAAGATTTCACAACCAACTGGTTTCCGCTTGATGTTCTTTCAATTCTTTGTTGCTGTGGAACAGGTTCATCGACAGGTTCCATCGAGGTTTGAGATTCAGTTCCTCTTTGTTCAGTTTCCCCTGTCAGGTTGCCCTGAGTATAAGAACCTGTTCCATAACCTGTTCCTTCTTCTGGTGCAGCTTCAGTCTGGACTGTGATTTCATTTAAATTTCTTACCAGCCCAATTGCTTCATCTTCATGTTCCTGTGTCTCAGAAAGAATGTTAGTTTCATCAAAAACCACATGTGCACTTTCTTCTACACACATAGTTCTTTTGTTATAGATCTTATAAGCTTTACTATGTGAAGAATATCCCAAGAGTACCCCCTTCTGGGATCAAACTTACCTAGGGAGTCTTTGCCATTATTGTGCACAAAGCACTTGCATCCAAATGCCCTAAGATGGGATATATGTGGCTTTCTCCCTTAAAGTAATTCATAGGGAGTCTTCTCAACAAGAAGTCTAGTCATACACCTATTGATGATGTAGCATGAAGTATTTACAGCTTCCGCCTAGAAGCTATGGGGCAGTTTACTAGAAAGAAGCATAGTCCTAGCCATATCTTCAAGTGTCCTATTCTTTCTTTGAACTGCTCCATTTTGTTGTGGAGTCCTAGGAGCAGAAAAATTATGATCTATGCCATGCACATCACAAAATTAAGCAAATTTAGCATTTTCAAATTCAGTACCATGATCAGACCTAATTGACGCAAGTTGATTACCTAGTTGTTTTTGAGTTTTTCTAACAAAGGAAGTGAACATGTCGAATTCTTCATTTTTAGATGTTAGAAAAAGTGCCGAAGTAAACCTAGAGTAATCATTAACAAGCACCATTGTCACACCTCCTTTTTACCACCCGAGGGGGATATAAGGGAGTTTTTCCAATTAAAGTGACATAAATCAAAATGGGATTATTTTTATTTATTTAGAGTCGCCACTTGGGATAATTTATTATGGTGTCCCAAGTCACCGGTTTATTTTAAATCCCAAATCGAGGAAAATTGACTTTATTTAAAAGTCTGCGAAATCAGAAATTCTAAGTAAGGAATTCTGTTAACCCGGAAGATGGTGTTAGGCATCCTCGGATTCCGTAGTTCGAGCACGGTAGCTTAACTATTAATATTGGCCTAATTATCTGATTTACTATATGTTTTAAACCTAGTGTGCATTTTTAATTTTATAACCGCTTTTAATTATTTTAAACCGCTTTATAGGATTTATGGAATTATTTCTTGAACAAGTTACGATTGTCGTACACTTGCCATTTTAGAACACGTTGCAAACCACGCTACATGAAATGCACCCGAAATTTACAACATGTTTATTTTTTTATTATTCGAAGTTGTTATGATCAGGTCACATGAAATGCACACCCGAATTTGGGAATTAGGTATCACGACTATGCCACGGGAACCGTACCCATAGTCATTGATGATTTAATATTAATCGCGCCTAAAGCAAGCTACGATGTTCATGATTTTCCTAAACTAATTTGAAATTATTGAAGGTCGCACAGTATGGTGAAGGAATTTGTTGTAGTCAGGATTTGACTCTTTCATATGATAGGAGAACTTTGGTGCATTTAAATCAATTCTATAGCCTACGATGGTTTTGATTCGTTGGCTAACATTAGGAATTCTATCGAGGCATGCGTGTTTGGATTAACCCAAAAGATGAAAGCTACTTGTACGCAAGAATGCCAAAATATTGATTTCACTAAATTAACACCAAAAGGATCAACTTATCTAGATCATTAACAAAGTGAGAACAGGTCTGATAAGGACCTTGAGCTCGCTGGGCCAGTAACTTTGAAATCCGTGAGTCCTGCCTAGGTCCAATTGCGTTTTGCACCGACTGTGCCCGGACTCAACATTTTAGGCATAGTGCCTGGACCTCCAATTGAACGCAGTAATATGAGAATTTGAACAAATTGAAAGGTGTATTTAACATAAAGTGAAGCTATTAATTACAAGAATATAGGTAACCACAATTAATCATACAACTTGTCAAAATTAAATAAAAAAAAAGAAAGAAACTTGTAATGAAATCAAATCTAAGCTTTAATCAACTTGTATCAAGAAAAGCCATTCTGACTCGCATGCTTTGCATCTGATCATGGTGAATTGTCATACCAAGTCCAGTAAATCATGTATCAGAAAATAACTCTGCTTCACAACATGCTACTGATTTTCACTAAGCTAAGCACTCATCCAAACTCCCAAATGAAAATTTCATTGGATATAATACTCATAGAGGAAAACTGAAACAAAAGACAGTAGCAACGACAAGAGGATTCGTTTAACCCAATGCTTAAACACCCAAACAAAATTTCTTTCGAAATAAGATGGTCACATAAACTAAATAGTAGGGTTCTAATTGAGAGAACAGATTAAGTTCACTCATACCATGTTCAAACACTTCATTGCTCTTCAAACACAAATCCAAGTTAAGTTGGGGTATACATTCATTACATGCTGTTCAAACAAGCATTGGCATAATAAAAAATATCATGGATATTAAACACAAACACACATGAAGAAACTAACTAACACATGATGAAATAACTGAGATCTCAGATTGATCTTTACTGTTTTGGCCAAATAATTACAGAGTGAAGAACAATACCTAAACGTGAGAACAGATCAGCTAGATAAACCCATAGGGTTCTGAAATCAGGAGGTGAAGATTCAACAAGAAGAACTAGCAATCGAAAAAAAACCCCAAGAATTTGTTCAAACTTTTGAAAACCCAGGAAAAACACTTGAGGACCAAAGAAAGCTCAAAAACTTCTGAAGTAAACCTTTTAGAAAGAAAAACTTTCGAATTTATGCCATGTATCTAGCTCTTTCCTTTTTCTCTTTGATTTTTTGGTGATTTTTTAGCAGCTATGGAAAACTCAGGCTTGTGACTGAATTCTAGCAGCCACCTTCCTTTTTCTTCTCTCCCTTTTTTTTAAAGAGGAGTGAAATGAGCCTTTTATAGCAAAGAATTAGGGCAACCAACCTGATTTTTCTAATTCAAATGCACCTTTGAGTTTTCAATTTAATTCACTTCAAACCCCTGCCCACAGAATTTCCCCATTTTTTTCCTAAAATGATCCTTGTCAGCCCTTATCTAGAAGCTTCCCCTTTGTTAGGATAAGATTCTCTCAATCCCTATCCAAATTGAAACCCTTAGTACCCTTGTAATTACCCCTTATTTTACTATTATGACATTTACCCTAAGTGATATTGGACCTCTGGGCCACTTAAACCACAAGCCCAATATTTTACTTGGGCTTTTGCACTAATAGATCCCAATCTGAACCCACCCCAAAAACCAAAGCAGTTCTGTGAAGATTTAAGCAAACAAAATTCTGACTAACCGGAAAAATAGATTAACGATGCATTCAAAAAGACTATACATTAACAAATGCAATTAAATCCAGTTATTGAGCTATTATCACTGATGAATCAACCATGAACCAAACAAAAATAACATTTAGATAAAAATCGTTAACACATGAAGGGTTATGAAAACGGGGGAGAGGTATACCAATTGAATTGAACAAAGCTTCGATATCCTTGAGAAACTGTGACGAATCAACTCGAACTCCGGCGAGCAAGAATCTCGGCCAAATGGTGAGAATTGCAACATGAACACTGGCTGGACTCTCTTCCACAGCTAGTGTTTCATGCAACAATCCTCAACACTTGCCAAAGAAGAGATGAGGCAGATGTTCAAAGAGATTTGGACATTCAAAGGTTTAAATGCCCAGAATCCGACCAGACTAGAAGGGTGGGTTATCTTTATGAGTGAAACGATTTTTCACATTGAAAGTAGGGGATTCAAACGGGTTTCACCATGAATTGAGGGCTAGGTCAGGAAAAATCGAACAAAAGGCTGAAAGTTCGGATTTTCATTCTTAGATCCCTAATTCGGAGAAAGTGAGTGGTCTTTTGGAGAAATCAATGGCGGGATATGAACGAGAGGGTGATGGAGGTTGTGTGGTTGAAGTTTGAGGGGATTTGGAGGTGGTCCGCCACCGTGAGACGATTTCCGGGCGGCGGTCTTTGAGAGAGATTGAAATCAACGGGGTCTAGGTTTTAATGGAATTGGGGTATGGGATTATGAGGGGGTTTGGTTGTTTAAGTGGGTGGAAGGTTGAAACGACGTAGTTTTAAGGTGTAACTACGTCGTTTTGGTGAGGGGATATTGGACCAGGTAAGGTTGGTTTGAGCCTGGGCGAATAAGAAAAGGAAAAATGGGCTTCTGAGTTGGCCCAATTTCCAAATCAACAAGACCATGCCCATTCTTTTTGTCCTCTNATCTCAAGCCACCTCGTGGCGTACAATCTCAGGCCCTCAGCCTCATTATCATAATCAATGTATCACTGCTGCGGCGTGCAACCCGACCCAAATGTATCCTCACAACACAGGCCCTCGGCCTTACTCAGTCAGAATCTCATAAGCCCCTCGGGCCACAGTAAAATATGAAGCTCAGCTCAAATACCTTTGAAAATATCATTTTAATGTGTTTAAAACAGAATAATACAGCTGAGTCTTTAAAATAGTAAAATATAGTATGACTGAGCACCAGTACGAAATCAATCAGTGAGGAAAATATCATTTAAAACAACCCCTAAGGGTTCAAACAGCTGGCACGAAGCCCACATATGGCATTTTGCCCAAATATAATAATATCAACCAATTACTATCAAATACGCAGTAAAATAATCATTCGGGATGGGCTAAGTCACAATCCCCAGCGGTGCTCTACGCCACGCTCGTCATCTAGCGTGTAAGTCACCTCAACATAGCCGTACGCTGTGAAATTTCGGGGTTTCATACCCTCAGGACAACATTTAAAATTATTACTCACCTCAATCCGGCCAGAAATCTAGCTTGCAATGCCTTTGCCCTTCGAAACGACTTCTGAGTGCTCCAAATCTACCAAGTTCAGATTTTTTATCATCAAATTATGCTAAACGAATGAATTCCAATTGAAAAATATCAAATTTAAGCACAAAACCCGAAATCAGTCAAAACCCCCCCCCCGGCCCCGCATCCCGGAACTGGACAAACTTAATACCAAAATGTTCTTCATCATCTCATGAGTTCGTACATATAAAGAACTCGAAAATCGGAGTTCATTTGACCCCTCAAATCATCCCTAGAAGGTCTCATAATCTCAAGCCCTAACTCCACCTTTTTCTATTTTCATGAATTAAACACTTATATTTTCGTTCCTTAATCACAAATAATCAAGTTTTAGGGTCCAAAATCCTTACCTCAATGAAGAACAATGATTTCCTCTCTTCAAAATCGC
Organism: Nicotiana attenuata; assembly: GCF_001879085.1. Classification (NCBI taxonomy): domain Eukaryota; kingdom Viridiplantae; phylum Streptophyta; class Magnoliopsida; order Solanales; family Solanaceae; genus Nicotiana; species Nicotiana attenuata. The sequence goes on from NC_031998.1 coordinate 9,865,828, forward strand.
CTCCAAGCTCTTTTCCCGTTAAAAAATGGTGTAAAAAGGGTTCAAAGTCGCGGAACAGGTCTTTAAAACATTCTGCCCAGGTATATACTCTTCGCGATCATGGAAATTTCTTTGCGATTGCGAAGCACAACTTTTCTCAGCCCAAAATTTGCCCTTCGTGATCGGGGACAATGCTTCGCGATCGCGAAGAACAAGTTCCCAGCTCTTCCGGACAGCCTCCAGTGTAATGGTCATAACTTTTTGCACACAATTCTAAATGACAAATAGTTTGATGTTCTGAAAACTAGACACTAAGGGCTATAATTTCATATGTTGTTCATTTCCTGACTCTCTATATATTGCGAGATATAAGCTTCCAAAGTTAGCCATGTGCATTTGAGATTTCTAAACCCTTCCCGGACAGCCTATAGTGTAACCATTATAACTTTTTGTACACAACTTAAAATTCTAATTAATTTATATTTCTGAAAACTAGATACAAAGGGCTACAACTTTTATTTTTGGATCCTCTCCAAATTTCTTATATATTGTGAGATATAAGCTTCCAAAGTTGGATCAGTGCAGCAGAATATTTACTCTATGCGATCGCGAAGGTTCATCCGCGATCGCGAAGCACTGACATTTTTCTCGCAATTTACTCACCGCGATCACGTCCAATTCCCCGCGATCGCGTAGAGCACTGCTATAGCCAAAAACCAGCAGCTAAAAATAGCTTAGAAATGGTTCGGAACCACCCCGAAACTCACCCGAGGCCTCCGGGACCTCAACCAAACATGCCAACCAATCCTAAAACTTCATTCAAACTTGTTCCAGCCTTCAGAATGCTCAAAACAACATCAAAACATCGAATCACCCTCGGATTCAAGCCTTAGAATTTCCAAAGCTTCCAAATTCCGAATTCGATCAAAAAGTCTATCAAACCTCGTCAGAATGACCTGAAATTTTTTACACACGTCACAAATGACACAACGGACCTACTCCAATTTCCGGAATTCCATTCCGACCCCTATATCAAAATCTCACCTATCAACCGGAAAACGCCAAAATTTCAATTTCGCCAATTCAAGCCTAAATCTACTTCAGACCTCTAAAACACATTCCGATCACGCTCCTAAGTCCCAAATCACCTAACGGAGCTAACCAAATCATAAAAATTCCAATCCGAGATCATAATCTAACAAGTCAAAACTTGGCCAAAACATTTAAATTTTTAAGCTTCAAACTGAGAACTGTTCTTCAAATTCATTCCGCTCATCCTGAAAATCAAAACCGACGATTTAAATAAGTCATAATACATCACACGGGGCTAGTCATGCCCGAGATTTGGCGAGCAAAGTGAAAAAGCTCAAAACGACCGGTCGGGTCGTTACATCCTTCCCCACTTAAACATACATTCGTCCTCGAACGTTCCCAGAGTTGTTCCGAAAACCATCAAATCGTTGTGTAACCTTACCGTGTACATACCCGGGGGTGATCCCACGTCTCATATAGGTCCGATAACACAATGTAACTGAAATTGCGCAATCCAACCTAGCCCATAAACCTTAGAACCACATCTCCACTTCTGAAATCATTCACAAGATCAGAATCTCACATCTATATTCAGAATAAGCCCGAACAAGCTGTAATCACCCATACTTGCAATCACAGGTGCAATCACATGACATACCACATAACTCACTCGCAGCAATAACTTCTAATCACAGCAGCTGCACATAACAATCGAATACCGATAGAAAACCTCTTATCAACTAAAGTCTCATTCCAACACTTCCATATACTGCCAATGATAAATGAAACACGCAATAAACAATAACCATTTCTCAGATCAACCATTCATGGGGCCACTTCTCCTTTGGCAAGGACCATAGCAAATTTCTAAGCCGAACCTCGATATTTATCCTCCCGACATGCTGAAATCGAATCCGTTTGTATTCATTAAAGATCCCAACGATCTCATCTAATCCAACACAACTACTCAGGTGACATGACACCGCAGTACAGACTAAGGCCCCAACTTGCACAATACGCGTACCAATAAGCAACAATCCGAACGTACTCAAATCATGAAAATGACTCAAATGAAAGAGCTGTACCGCAAGCTCACTAGCACCACCACAACACAAGGCTGAGAACCCGTCTCACATCATAGAAACAGGACACGTGAATCTAACCCTCAAGGTCATACCTCCACATAACTTCGCTCCAATGCGCGACCCTATCCAAACACTGGTCCCCATGGAACACCTTAAGTCACTCTGCTCGAAATTGACGACCACGCGCAATTGATGTCTAGAACCAAAGCAAATCATCATACCCACGGTGAAGCAAATAACATACACCACACAAACCCAAAAGAACATAACCGATACGCCATTCACCTAGAAACACCCAATCACTCTTCCCGCTCGACTTCCACTATGAAACCTCAATAGAACCGCACCATATGTGTCTGTAATCAACAAATCATAACACCTAGCAACACAGAAAGGTAGCTCATAGATCTCCCCAGATTACTAATAAGCTCAATAACAATCGAATCAACACATCCCTCAACCATACAACTCGGAGCGAACCAAGCCGACTCAAGTTAGAACACACATCCACATTGGCCTGCCAACAGACCCCTTATCAAGGAGTGCCTGAAGTTGCTCCTTCAACTCCTTTAACTCTACCGTTGCCATACGATACGGTTCCTGGCATCAAATCAATACCGAAATCAATAACCTTGCCTGGAGACATGCCTAACCACAAGAAATATATCCGAAAAGTCCCTCACTACCGGAACTGAATTAATATGAGGAGCCTCTGCACTGACATCCATCACGAGAGCCCAAATAAGGAAGACAATCCTTTCCCAGTCCTCCGCTGGGTCTTCGAAATATAAAACCACTCTACCAAGAACATAATCCGTCGAACCTCTCCACTTGATCCGTGGCATTCCCGGCATAGCCAACAGTGCCGCCTTAGCACAATAGTCCAGAATAACACAACACGGAGACAACCAGTCTGCACCAAATATCACATCTAAAAATCTGACATACCAAGCAACAAAAGATCCACTCGGGTGTCCAGACCCCGATAGTCACTAAACAGTACCGATACGCATGACCCACAACCACAACATGGCCTGAATATGAGAACTCCCAGTCTCCAACTCCATATAGCACACAAATCACCATACCTAATCTCAATTTCCGTCGTCCGAATACATACCACACCTCCAATATCTAATCATTCCATGAGAGATACTCTAAAATTCTTTTGTGCCGCCAAGCAAACTCGAATATCAGCAGTCGATCTAGCAAGGAAGTGCTGCAATACTATCGAAGTACCATCAACTTAACCACATTGACTTTTCCTGAAGCATATACCCTCGTCAAGTCACACCAATTAGTAATACCATTTCCTTAATCATCTGAAACTGCCCGTGCTGCCTAAGAATTTTTATAGCCTTCCTTTCAGAACTGAACCGTAACAATCCGCAGGAGATAACCCACCTGGTTTGCCTCAACTAACATTTCCGTATACCTTCCACCGTCATAAACATTACGCAACCACTTAAACTTCCTGAGTCTGAACTCAGACCGCAACATGAAATTTACTTCACTCCTAACTAGGAAACATGAAAAGATTCTTCACACACCCATAACTCGGGACTATCCTCAAATCAAGATGGAAATCAAGCACCTAATAGTTCTTCTATCCTCCAGCAGACCCTTCTCGTCGCTTCCAAATCATACGAATACATCTCACAGTCATAACATACCCATCACGTAACTATCCAGTCATTACTTCCCTAAATAGGGGCACAACAACATATATAGATCCAGAAACACGTGCTCACATAATCAACCGCTCAGGGCTGCTCCAAATCTACCAAGTTCAGATTTTTTATCATCAAATTATGCTAAACGAATGAATTTCAATTGAAAAATATCGAATTTAAGCACAAAACCCGAAATCAGTAAAAACCGACCCCCGGGCCCCCGTCCCGGAACTGGAAAAACTTTATACCAAAATGTTCTTCATCATCTCACGAGTTCGTACATATAAAGAACTCGAAAATCGGAGTTCGTTTGACCCCTCAAATCATCCCTAGAAAGTCTCATAATCTCAAGCCCTAACTCCACCCTTTTCTACTGATTTTCATGAATTAAACACTTATATTTTCGTTCCTTAATCACAAATAATCTAGTTTTAGGGTCCAAAATCCTTACCTCAATGAAGAACAATGATTTCCTCTCTTCAAAATTGCCTCCAAGCTCTTTTCCCGTTAAAAAATGGTGTAAAAAAGGTTCAAAGTTGCGGAACAGGTCTTTAAAACATTCTGCCTAGGTATATACTCTTCGCGATCGCGGAGAATGCTTTGCGATTGCGAAGCACAACTTTTCTCAGCCAAAAATTGGCCCTTCGCGATCGCGGACAATGCTTCGCGATCGCGAAGAACAAGTTCCCAGCTCTTCCGGACAGCCACCAGTGTAATGGTCATAACTTTTTACACACAACTCCAAATGACAAATGGTTTGATGTTCTGAAAACTAGACACCAAGGGCTATAACATATGTTTCTCATTTCCTGACTCTCTATATATTACGAGATATAAGCTTCCAAAGTCAGCCATGTGCATTAGAGATTTCTAAACCATTCCCGGACATCCTATAGTGTAACCACCATAACTCTTTGTACACAACTTAAAGTTCTAATTAATTTACCTTTATGAAAACTAGACACAAAGGTCTACAACTTTCATTTTTGGATCATCTCCAAATTCCTTATAGATTGTGAGATATAAGCTTCCAAAGTTGGATCAGTGCAGCAGAATATTTACTCTATGCGATTGCGAAGGTTCATCCGCGATCGCGAAGCACTGACATTTTTTTCGCATTTTACTCATCGTGATCGCGTCCAATTCCCCGCGATCGCGTAGAACACTGCTGTAGCCAAAAACCAGCAGCTAAAAATAGCTTAGAAATGGTTCAGAACCACCCCGAAACTCACCCGAGGCTCCCGAGACCTCAACCAAACATGCCAACCAATCCTAAGACATCATTCAAACTTGTTCCAGCCTTCGGAACGCTCAAAACAACATCAAAATATCGAATCACCCTCGGATTCAAGCCTAAGAATTTTCAAAACTTCCGAATTCCGAATTCGATCGAAAAGTCAATCAAACCTCGTCCGAATGACCTGAAATTTTGCACACATGTCACAAATGACACAATGGACCTACTCCAATTTCTGGAATTCCATTCCGACCCCTATATCAAAATCTCACCTATCAACCGGAAACGCCAAAATTCCAATTTCGCCAATTCAAGCCTAAATCTACTCCGGACCTCCAAAATACATTCCGATCACGCTCCTAAGTCCTAAATCACCTAACGGAGCTAACCAAATCATAAAAATTCCAATCCGAGATCATATGCTAACAAGTCAAAACTTGGTCAAACCTTTCAAATTTTTAAGCTTCAAACTGAGAACTGTTCTTGCAAATTTATTCCGCTCATCCTGAAAATCAAAACCGACGATTTAAGTAAGTCACAATACATCACTCGGGGCAAGTCATGCCCGAGATCTGACGAGCAAAGTGCAAAAGTTCAAAACGACCGGTGGGTCGTTACATAACCGTCATTGGGCTGTCCTCTGAGGGGTTAATGATTGGTAGGTGACTTTCCGATGTCATTTCAACACTCCCTTTAGATCTCGTGAAGTAAGGGTGCGAAGCCAGGTTACCACAAAACCAACCACCTAAAAACAGAACCTGGTCTCAACAGCATACACAACAAACCGGTTAGTTTGAGACATTTAACATATAGGGAATCGCACGTTGGAGAAATGCAATGCACCTAGACAATTAAATGTTTTTCTACATGTGTTGCCACGGTTGCGTGTCTCATCCCGACTTTTGTTACCTCGCAGATCTTTTTGAATCTTTTTTTTTCACACTTTTCGTTATTTTCTCTCTTTTCTTTGCACTCTCTCTTTTGCATTGTTTTCTCTCTTTTTCTTGTGCCCTCTTTTCATTATTTTCTCTCTTATTCGAGTTATTTACAACTATGACCAGATCCGATGGGGATTGCCTATGTATCGCGACGCCGCGCGAATCATATCATTATGTAGTTCAGGAAGATTGGGAATGGAGTAAATAAGCTAACTCTTTTTTTTTTGTTTACTTTTCTATAAAACTCAGACCATGAAAGCTTTAAGAAAAAAGAAAAACATATTTTTTGAATTTTTGTTTTCTTTTTTGTGTTTTTTTTTTGGAATTTTCAAAAGAAATGCTTTAAAAGAAGAAAGGAATTTTTTTTGGATTCTTTTTTTTTTGTATTTTATTCTTTTTGGAAATTTTGGAAAAATATTTCAAAATAAGGGAAACCCGTATTTTGGATTTTGATTTTTTATTGATTTTTTTTATTTCTTTTTCCGTATGAAAGATTTCAGAAAGAAGGAAACTATTTTTTTGAGTTTTAAAAAATATTTCTTTTATTTTGGATTTTCTAAGGAAAGATTTATAAAAAAAGGAACTAAAGGAAAATATTTTTGGATTTTTGAAAATTGGGGTCGGAACCGATGAGGTTTGCCTACGTATCTCACATCCGGTGAGAATCAGACTCGCGTAGTTCGGTCAGTTTTGACGCAACAGAAAACATGAAGTATTTTGAAATAATTTTCCCTTCTTTTCTCTTTTTTTTTTCTTTTTTCCTTTTTTTTTATACAAAATTTCGACAGAGTTTCGGTATATTTTGGACATCAGATTTTCAAAGGCAGGTAATTATCTCTCTCATACCTCAATTTGATTTTTCCAATTTTTCTCCCTATTCTAGAAACCGGTCAACATGCAAACCGAAGCAAATAATTGTACAAGTAGCACGTAAAATTACATCAAGATGGTCTTTTGATTTTTGGGTACAACTGTCCTAGACGGACCCAACCCCTGTGTTGAGTCCCCAAAGTCAAATGCACATGATGCAAACAAGCATTCCTACTTGTGATCCGGCATGAGGCTGTGTTATTCTAGGTTTAAAACCTGGGTGTATTGTTCTAGACCTGGCTTACCCGAGCGGACAACTCGAGCCGGGGGGGGGGGGGCAGCGTACCGGTAACTAAAAGATCATCCGACTTTACAACTTGTCTGAACCTCGTTCTAAATTTGGGTATGACACTAACAGAACGCTAGCGTTCACTTCCCAGAAGATTAGAAGAGAAGAGTTTCGCAGCAGTTTATATACAGTTCACATATTATCAAAGCGGTAAAAAGCGACATTTAGCACATTAGGCCCAAACATGTAAAAATCAGATAATAAATAAAGCCAAGTATAACAGTTATTCTAAGCTCGAATTCTTGAATCCTGAACTGGAAGTTCTGGGTTTTTGTCCCCAGCAGAGTTGCCAGAGCTGTCACACCTCCTTTTTACCACCCGAGGGGGATATAAGGTAGTTTTTCCAATTAAAGTGACATAAATCGAAATGGAATTATTTTTATTTACTTAGAGTCGCCACTTGGGATAATTTATTATGGTGTCCCAAGTAACTAGTTTATTTTAAATCCCAAATCGAGGAAAATCGACTTTATTTAAAAGTCTGCGAAACCAGAAATTCTAAGTAAGGAATTCTGTTAACCCGGGAGAAGGTGTTAGGCATTCCCGGATTCCGTGGTTCGAGCACGGTCGCTTAACTATAAGTATTGGCCTACTTATCTGATTTACTACATGTTTTAAACCTAGTGTGCATTCTTAACTTTATAACCGCTTTTAATTATTTTAAACCACTTTTTAGGATTTATGAAATTATTTCTTGAACAAGTTACGATTGTTGTACACTTGCCCTTTTAGAACACGTTTCAAACCACGCTACATGAAATGCACCCTCGATTTACAACACGTTTATTTTATTATTATTCGAAGTTGTTATGATCGGGTCACATGAAATGCACACCCAAATTTGGGAATTAGGTATCACGACTATGCCACGGGAACCGTACCCATAGTCATGATGATTTAATATTAATCGCGCCTAAAGAAAGCTACGATGTTCATGATTTTCCTAAACTAATTTAAGATTTTTGAAGATCGCACAGTATGGTGAAGGAATTTGTTGTAGTCAAGATTTGACTCTTTCATATGACTGGAGAACTTTGGTGCCTTTAAATCAATTCTATAGCCTACGATGGTTTTGATTCGTTGGCTAACATTAGGAATTCTATTGAGGCATGCGTGTTTGGATTAACCCAAAAGATGAAAGCTACTTGTGCGCAAGAATACCAAAATATTGATTTCACTAAATTAACACCAAAAGGATCAACTTATCTAGATCATTAACAAAGTGAGAACATGTCTGATAAGGACCTTGAGCTGGGCCAGTAACTTTGAAATCCGTGAGTCCTGCCTAGGCCCAATTGCATTTTGCACCGACTGTGTCCGGAATCAACATTTTAGGCATAGTGCCTGGGCCTCCAATTGAGCCCAGTAATATGAGAATTTGAACAAATTGAAAGGTGCATTTAACATAAAGTGAAGCTATTAATTACAAGAATATAGGTAACCACAGTTAATCATACAACTTGTCAAATTTAAATAAAAAAAACAAAGAAACTAGTAATGAAATCCAATCTAGGCTTAAATCAACTTGTATCAAGAAAAGCAATTCTAACTCGCATGCTTTGCATTTGCTCATGATGAATTGTCATACCAAGTCCAGTAAACCATGTATCAGAAAATAACCCTGCTTCACAATATGATACTGATTTTCACTAAGCTAAGCACTCATCCATACTCCCAAATGAAAACTTCATTGGATATTATACTCATAGAGGAAAACTGAAACAAAAGTCAGTAGAAACGACAAGAGGATTCGATTAACGCAATGCTTAAACACCCAAATAAAATTTCTTTCGAAATGAGATGGTCACATAAACTAAACAGTAGGGTTCTAATTGAGAGAACCGATTAAGTTCGCTCATACCATGTTCTAACACTTCATTGCTCTTCAAACACAAATCCAAGTTAAGTTGGGGTATACATTCATTACATGCTGTTCAAACAAGCATTGGCATAATAAAAAATATCATGGATATTAAACACAAACACACAAGAAGAAACTAATTAACACATAATGAAATAACTGAGATCTCATATTGATGTTTACTGATTTGGCCAAATAATTACTAAGTGAAGAACAATACCTAAACGCGAGAACATATCAGCTAGATAAACCCAATAGGGTTCTGAAATCAGGAAGTGAAGATTCAGCAGCAAGAACCAGCAATAAAAAAACCAAGAATTTGTTCAAAATTCTGAAAACCCAGGAAAAACACTTGAGGACCAAAGAAAGCTCAAAAACTTCCGAAGGAAACCTTTTAGAAAGAAAAACTTTTGAATTTCTGCCGTGTATCTAGCTCTTTCCTTTTTCTCTTTGATTTTTTGGAGATTTTTTAGCAGCTATGAAAAACTCAAGGCTTGTGACTGAAATCGAGCAGCCACCTTCCTTTTTCTTCTCTCCTTTTTTTATAAAGAGGAGTGAAATGAGTCTTTTATAGTAAAGAACTAGGGTAGCCAACCTGATTTTCCTAATTCAAATGCTCCCTTTGAGTTTTCATTTTAATTCACTTCAAACCCCAGCCCACAGAATTTCCCTATTTTTTTTCTAAAATGATCCTTGTCAGCCCTTATCTAGAAGCTTCCCCTTTGTTAGGATAAGATTCTCTCAATCCCTATCCAAATTGAAACCCTTAGTACCCTTTTAGTTACCCCCTATTTTACTATTCTGACATTTACCCTAAGTGATATTGGATCTCTGGGCCACTTAAACTACAAGCCCAATATTTTACTTGGGCTTTTGCACTAATAGACCCAAATCTGAACCCACCCCGAAAACCAAAACAGTTCTGTGAAGATTTAAGCAAACATAATTCTGACTAACCGGAAAAATAGATTAACAATGCATTCAAAAAGACTATACATTAACAAATGCAAGTGAATCTAGTTATTGAGCTATTACCACTGATGAATAAATCATGAACCAAACAAAAATAACTTTTAGATAGAAATCGTTAATACATGAAGGGTTATGAAAACAGGGGAGAGGTATACCAATTGAATCGAACAAAGCTTTGATATCCCTGAGAAATAGTAACGAATCAACTTGAACTCCGGTGGGCAAGAATCTCGGCCAAATGGTGAGAATTGCAACATGAACACTGGCTGGACTCTCTTCCACAGCTAGTGTTTCATGCAACAATCCTCAACACATGCCAAAGAAGAGATGAGGCAGAGGTTCAAAGAGATTTGGACATTCAAAGGTTTAAATACCCAGAATCCGACCAGACTAGAAGGGTGGGTTATCTTTATGAGTGAATCGATTCTTCACGTTGAAAGTAGGGGATTCAAACGGGTTTCACCATGAATTGAGGGCTAGGTCAGGAAAAATCGAACAAAAAGCCGAAAGTTTGGATTTTTATTCTCAGATCCCTAATTCCAAGAAAATGAGTGATCTTTTGGAGAAATTAATGGTGGGATATGAACGAGGGGGTGATGATGGTTGTGTGGTTGAAGTTTGAGGGGATTTGGAGGTGGTCCGCCTCCGTGAGACGATTTTCGGGAGGTGGAGGAATGGTGGAAGGGGGCGCCGGTCTCTGAGAGAGATTGAATCAACGGGATCTAGGTTTGAATGGAATTGGGGTATGGGATTATGAGGGGGTTTGGTCGTTTAAGTGGGTGGAAGGTTGAAACGACGTAGTTTTAAGGCGTAACTACGTCGTTTTGGTGAGGGGATATTGGACTGGGTAAGGGTGGTTTGGGCCTGGGCGGAGAAGAAAAGGAAAAATGGGCTTCTGAGTTGGCCCAATTTCCAAATCAACAAGACCATGCCCATTCTTTTTGTCCTCTTTCTTTATTTTCTTTTCTCTTTTTCTTTAATTTAAAAACCCTAATTAATTTAATTAAGCCCTAAATTAATATTACCTGTAAAATCAAACTAATTGTCTATTTATAATAATAACAAAAATTAGTCAATCCTAAATTAATGAAGAGGAAATTACTAATCTAGCATTAAAAGCTAAAAAATGTAAAATAAATGATATATATATATATATATATATATATTTTTTTTTTCTGTGATTTTCATTTTAATAAAGTAATTAATTAACAAATTAATCCTAAAAATATGAACATAAAATCTAATATGCAATGCATGGTATTTTTGATATTTTTTCATGATTTTAACAAAATCAAACATGCACAAAAATGCAAAAAATTAATAAAATCCTACAAAAATCCTATAAAATTAAAAACAAATTTGGAAAAAATCTATTTTCTTTAATTTTGTAGGAGTATTTCACATAGGGCAAAAATCACATGCTCACAGCTGCCCCTCTTTGCTAGAAAACATGAAGAGTTTTCAGGCAAAGATAAAATGAGCAACTACGAGCGATTTTTGCCCGTTTGAAGCTCCATGGGAAGCATTTTTTGGAAAAAGTCTGAACGAGCCTTGCTTCGGAGGTTCCCTACATATCCTTGGCTATAAAGGAATTAGGTTAGTGTAGTTCTGGAAGTTTTGGTAGCTGGGACTACCGAGAAATTGTGATTTACTGTTGCTGCTGTTTCTGCTTACTGAGCTCCTTATTACACCAAAATGAAAATGAAAACTAAACTAACTAAGCCTATCAGCTACGAGTTATAAGATTCCTATCTATAAATCTTCAGGAGCTTGATCTTGAGTCTTGACTGGATGCGAACTCTGATCTGAATCTTGATGCTCATTAGCTGCAGGTGCTAGTTCATTCTTCTTCAGCTTTTTGGATCAAGGCGGGACATGCAAAGCTTGTGACTTCAATCACATCTTGAGCAGTCCACATCTTTTCTTCGCTTCTGCACTTTGTTTCACTTCTTTTCTTTTGTTCTTTTTCTTTTATTCTGGATCGAGACTTCTTCTTTTGGTCATCTCGAAACTTGTGCTCAAGGTAAAAACCTGTTCAGGCACCAAAACAAACAAATGAATGAAATTTTTCTGCCCCAGTTTTCACTAGGAAAATTTTGTGAGTTATTGTAGCAAAATCTAGACTACTTCTTTATTGAAAGCAATAAAATCAGGATTGTGTATCCTTGAGAAAAAGAGATTAGGGAGTGGAGGCCCTATATCTAAAATGAAATCAAATGGGGATCGGAGGTCTTAAGTTGGACATATTACAAGGTTATGCTGGCATCAACTAGGGAGTGGGACCCTATACTGGAAAAAACTACCAGGTTATCCTGGCAGAGTCATCGGGTTATGCCGGAAAAGTCCTCGGATTATGCCGGGAAAGTCATCGGGTTATGCCGGAAAGGTCCTCGGGTTATGCCGGAAAAGTCATCGGGTTATGCCAGAAAGGTCCTCGGGTTATGCCGGGAAAGTCATCGGGTTATGTCGGAAAGGTCCTCGGGTTATGCTGGGAAAGTCATCGGGTTATGGCGGAAAGGTCCTCGGGTAATGCCGGGAAAGTCATCGGATTATGGCGGAAAGGTCCTCGAGTTATGCCGGGAAAGTCATCGGGTTATGCTGGAAAGGTCCTCGGGTTATGCCAGGAAATTATCGGGTTATGCCGAAAAAGTCATCGGGTTATGCTGGAAAGGTCATCGGGTTATGCCGGAAAAGTCCTCGGGTTATGTCGGGAATCAACTAGGGAGTGGGACCCTATGTTGGAAAAGATTACCAGGTTATGCTGGCATCAACTAGGGAGTGGGACCCTATGTTGGAAAAAATTACCAGGTTATGCTGGCATCAGCTAGGGAGTGAGACCCTACGTTGGAAAAGATTACCAGGTTATGCTGGCATCAGCTAGGGATTGGAGACCCTATACTACCATGATTTTGAATTTTTCTTCTTCTTTCTTTTCATTTCATTTCATCATCATCATTCATTTTTTTATTTCGTTTTTTTTACTTCAGAGAATGAGTAAATGCGGGAAAGAATTTTGAGGGAAACTTCCTTTTTTGGGTTGTTGCTGCAAAGCTGTTTCTAGCCTTTGCGCAGTTTTCTTTTGTTGCACCTGCTAGTTGCAAGGTTGCTTGTGCATTGCACCTGTTTCCTGTTTTTCAAACAAAGAAAAATTTGTCAGTTTGAAATGGTAGTTGGTTTTGTGGCCTTGATTATTTCAAACACTTGATCTTGGCCCCTTTCATCTGCAACTGGTTGTTTTCTGAATATCGATTGCATTTCAGACCCCGGAGGACCTCTGGCTTTGCCATGACGATTGGTCACGTGGAACTCAACCTTTTCGACTTCATTTTGCCTTTGTAGGCCTTTCACTTCTGACTTTTTTTGTTCAAATTTGAACTTCGGAGCATCGGGGAACTTTTTGGCTCCTCAAATTTGCTGCGACGGCTAGTCGCGTGGGACTTACCTTTTCCAACTTTATTTTGACTTCGTAGGCCTTTCATTTGTGGCTTCTTTCTTCCAACTTCAATTTCAGAGCATTTGGGTTACATTGGCTTTTCAAACCGTTGCCGAGACGGTTAGCCACGTGGGACTTGACCTTTTCAACTTCCTTTACCTTTATAGGCACTTCAATTTGATTTTCTCCTTCCAAGAGCTTTGATTTTGAAGCATCGACCGCCATGGCCAATCGAGATCGACTTGATACCCCTGACGAGGCTAGGTTCCCTTTTGCATATTAACTCGTGTCAGACGAAAGCCCTGTAAATCAGTCTTACCATCCTTTCTTTATCTTAGCTTCGGAATAGAGTTAGACCGAAAGGGATTCAAAGAAAACAAACAATGGAATGGAGAATGAGTTAAAAATAAGAAGTGTCCCTTACGGGGAAAGGAAAGAAGGACTTATCTGGAGTACATGCGGACTTCAATGAACATGACATGCCTTTTGGACTGGATGCCTGATCCGTACAAACCGTCAGACTCTCAGAAATTCATCACAACTTTTGCCTCGAAACCGAGAAACCTTGCCCAGGACTGTGTCAATGTCAGTGACTGAAGATCTTATTTTTCGATCGGTGGTGCCCTTTGCGGGTTTTCATGAGCTGACCACTCTCATTTCTCTTCTCACCATCGCCTTATAGTGCCTTTGCGAGTTTTCATTAACAAGACTCTCTCATTTTAGTTTCTTTGCTTACTGTCGCCTCACGGTGTCCGTGTCGGTTTTTACCGATAAGACTCTCTTATTTTATTTCTCTCATTTTGTTGTGTCAGATCCAAGTAACTGTATTCTCCGATTCTTGAACATTCTCACCGATTGATCGAAAGGACTTGAAAGGATTTGGGTAAAAATGATTTAGACTGAATTACAACTTTGGAACCATTTAGGCGAGATCATCGCCGAACCATTATAACATCTGCCCCACTTTCACTTTTGGGGGAATTTGGATTTTTATTTTGGTGTGACTGAACCCCAAGAGGCTGCCTACGTATCCTTTCGGAATCAAGTCGAACATAGTTTAGAGAGGCTGCCCCACTTTCTTTTTGATTTTCTTTTGTTTTTCTGTTTTGTTTTGTTTTCTCTTTCTTTTTTCTCTTTTTTTTCATTTTTCATTTCATTTTCTTTGTCTTTTCTCCCCCCTTTTTTGTATCTTTCTTTTCCTTTTTTTCTTTTTCATCATTTTTTTTCATTTTTCATTTCATTTTTTCAATTTTTTTCAATAACACTTTTAGGTTCCAAAGAGGGTAATCAAAGAAGAGTAACCGACTCAAAGGGTTTGCAAAGGGTTGATAGTGTTTGGGTAGCGAGAATAAAAGCCTTCTTCACCCCAACCGAAGAACATTAATGTTATATCGAGGATCCAACATAGTACCTTTTGGATGCATTTGCATTGACAGTTGTTTCAGGGACATTTCCTTCGATGTGTCCCAAATACACCACACTCTTTTGGCAGTACTCTTGTTGCAATGTATGGACCTTTCCAATCTGGAACCAATTTTCCTTCAGATGTTCCGAGTCTTTGTTTTATTTCCTCAAACTTATCTTCTTTGCATTCTGGCTCTTGACTCATTATTTTGAAGTCTGACTGCATTTTGGGATCTGGGCATGAAGTCCGCAAGCATGTCATATTATTGAAATCTGCATTTAACAGAACTGAAAAGAGAATAAGAAAAGCGACAAGATTAAGAAAAGAGAATTCCTGGACAATGAAATATTAATTTCACTTGATTTTTTTTAGATTTTGAATTTTAAAGATAGAAGGGTTTACATCAGAAAGTAAGACAATAAAGTAAAACATCCAGATCACACCGTGAGATGATCCGAATACAGAAAGGATAGGAAGACTAGCTACTGAGATTCCCATCTGATGGAGAACTTTCATGCTTGGCGACCGTTTTTTGGCTTTTCTTCTGTCTCAGCAATGACTGCAATGGCCTTCAGTGACGGATCAAAATTTTCATCTTTACAAATCATTCTGACTATTGGCCCGATGTTGTGGGCAGGCAACCGATTGTTCATCACATCAGGAGCTTCTTCATCCCGAAAAACAATTCTTTCAGCTTCAATCAAATCTTCAACTCCCTTTGAGGGTCCAAAGGTCTTCTGTACTGTGTCCCACTTCTCCAGAGTGGTATTCACATCTAGCATCAGGTCGGTGCGATGGGGACTCGGGGTTCGGGGCCACTTGCTGCAATAGATTTAGCCTGATTAGCTTTTGGAACAAGCTTGAATATGATTCACCAATAGGGGTGAACTGATTCTTTTTGAAAGGCGCTCTTGGGCGAGGATTGTATTGGGGATCATTTGGTTGAGGATTATATGGAGCTTGGTAAGGGTGGGCATTTCTAGGAGGTGGAGCTCGGTTTTATGGATAATGTTGTGGTCGCATGTAAGGTTGAGCGCTCATCACCGCATAGGGAGGCGGTGCCACGACATAAACATCATCTTGAAGGGGATAATAGTGTGGTGGGACCACAGGAGGCACATATGATTGGCTGAATGATTTGCGGGCCCCCGTTGAGCTTGAAGCCATCATGGCTCCCTCTTCAGTTCCATTGTTGTTCATCAAACCCTCCGAACCATTCTGCGCAGCCTGTGATGTGGTCTTAAAAGCAGCGTGACTCAAGATTCGACCTGTTTTTAAACCATTTTCAACCATTTCCGACAATTTTGATAGCCTCAACGAACGGCTTACCCATAGCGGACACCATGTTCTAGAAGTAGTCTGCCTCTTGGGCCTATAGAAAGACCGTGACCATTTTAATTTCGTCCATTGGAGGCTTTACCCTAGCAACTTGATCACGCCATTTGACAGCATATTCGCGGAAGCTTTCCGAAGATTTCTTTTTGAAGTTGGACAAAGAATTTCTGTCTGGAGCTGTGTCCACATTGTACTGGAACTGCCTGACAAAATCCTGGGCTAGGTTATCCCATATGTGCCAATGGGAGATGTCTTGGTCCATATACCACTCTGATGCAATTCCGGTTAAGCTCTCCCCGAAATAGGCCATCAAAAGTTCTTCCTTTCCACCCGCCCCTCTTAGCTGGTTACAGTATCTTTTCAAATGGGCAATCGGGTCTCCATTCCCGTCATACTTCTCGAATTTTGGTGTTTTAAAACCGATAGGCAAATGAACATGAGGAAACATGCACAGGTCGGCACATGAAACACTCTTTTGGCCACTTAGGACTTGTATGTTCTTGAGACTCTGTTCGATGCTCTTCATTTTTCGAGTCATGTCTTCTTGCTCGGGGTTTTTCACAGTTTTCTCCTGTTCCATGGCAGACTCATACCGAGGGTTTTGAGGGTAGGAGTTTGGGGTGACATGAGCCGTGTCCAGTTGAAATGGTGGGATTTGGAAAGTAAAGGAGGATGGCTCGAAACCTGGCCTGGGTACTGTTGGCTATGCTGTAGCAGAGGTTGGTGGTGCGGTGAATATTTTAGAAGACACTCCCGGAAATAGTGCCTGGGGGCGAACCTCAAAAGGCATTCTGGTGAAATGGGTTGACATAATGGGGTATCCGAATCGGGTGGCCGGGTAGTTTATAGAGACATTGGAGGTTCCACTTGTTCTAGGAATCAGCTCGGGAAAACCGGGTATTGCGCTGGGCGGCTCCCTACCGTTAGACCAAGCATCCCACATTTCCAACATGCGGAGGCGCAATATCCTGTTCTCTTCAGCAGTTATTGACTCTGACGTTGGGATAACCTGTCAGGACCCTAAACCCGGACTTGGTCGTGATGGCGCCTCTCGTGAAGGCAAGGCCAGCCGACACATTCGCATTCCAATCTTAAGCAGTAAAATAATAAGTATTAAGTCGTAAACATGATAAAATATTAAAAATAAGCAGTTAACAGTATAATTTGCAGAAAAACAAACCCAACACAGCCCGACATCGGGGTGTCACTAGTCATGAGCATCTACTAAGGTCCGAATACAACAAGAGTCTAAAATGTACTAGATACAGTCTAATGAAACCGAGAGGGAGAAAAGCAGTGCTGCGAACGTCGGGCAGCTACCTTGCTAGACTCCGATGACTCTGCCTCTGAACAACCAATACCCGCTACCGGGTTCAGAAATACCTGAATCTGCACACAAGGTGCAGGGAGTAAAGTGAGTACTTCCAACTTAGTGAGTAATAAAAATATATGAAGACTGAGTAATATAAAGCCACGTAAGGCACAACATTAAGCTACAAGAGGCATAACAAATCAGTGAATATAATTAAGCAGTGAAATCTCATAAACCTCTCTTAAATAGTTAAACAATATACAGGAAAGCAACTATAAAGTAAACACATAATAACTGTCCCTCAAGCACAGTAACAACAGAATCAGCCCCTCGGGCAATGTCACAGAACAATACCACCCCATCGGGCTATATCTCAAATCACAATGGGTACCCGCGCTCACTAGGGGTGTACAGACTCCGGGAGGGGCCCCTTATGGTCCAAACGCATAATCAATCCATCTCGTGGCATCATAAACAGGATCTCGGCCTCATATCAAATCTCAAGCCACCTCGTGGCGTACAATCTCAGGCCCTCGGCCTCACTATCATATCTCAAGCCACCTTGTGGCGTACAAATCTCAGGCCCTCGGCCGCATTATCATAATCAGTGTATCACTGCTGCGGCGTGCAGCCCGACCTAAAAGTATCCTCACAATACAGGCCCTCGGCCTTACTCATTCAGAATCTCAGAAGCCCCTCGAGCCACAGTAAAATATGAAGCTCAGCTCAAATACCTTTGAAAATATCATTTAATGTGTTTAAAACAGAATAATACAACTGAGTTTTTAAATTAGAAAAATATAGTATGATTGAGCACCAGTATGAAATCAATCAGTGAGGAAAATATCATTTAAAAATCCCCTAAGGGGTTCAAACAGCTGGCACGAAGCCCACATATGGCATTTAGCCCAAAATATAATAATATTAAACAGTTAACTATAAAACACACAGTAAAATAATCATTCGGGATTGACTAAGTCACAATGCCCAACGGTGCTCTACCCCACACTCGTCATCTAGCGTGTAAGTCACCTCAACATAGCCGTACGTTGTGAAATTCCGGGGTTTCATACCCTCAAGACAGCATTTAAAATCATTACTCACCTCGAACTAGCCCGAAAAGCTACTCTGCAACACACTTGCCTCTCGAATCAACTTCCGAGTGCTCCAAATCTACCAAGTTCAGATTTTTTATCATCAAATTATGCTAAACGAATGAATTCCAATTGAAAAATATCAAATTTAAGCACAAAACCCGAAATCAACCAAAATCCGTCCCCCGGGCCCACGTCCCGGAACTGGACAAACTTTATACCAAAATGTTCTTCATCATCTCACGAGTCCGTACATATAAAGAACTCGAAAATCGGAGTTCATTTGACCCCTCAAATCATCCCTAGAAGGTCTCATAATCTCAAGCCCTAACTCCACCTTTTTCTACTGATTTTCATGAATTAAACACTGATATTTTGTTCCTTAATCACAAATAATCGAGTTTTAGGGTCCAAAATCCTAACCTCAATGAAGAACAATGATTTCCTCTCTTCAAAATCGCCCAAAGCTCCAAAATTCAAGTTAAAAAGTGAAGAAACCCTCTGAAAATCGCGAAGGAGGAATTNCATGCCCATTCTTTTTGTCCTCTTTCTTTATTTTCTTTTCTCTTTTTCTTTAATTTAAAAACCCTAATTAATTTAATTAAGCCCTAAATTAAATCCTAAATTAATATTACCTATAAAATCAAACTAATTGTCTATTTATAATAACTACAAAAATTAGTCAATCCTCAATTAATGAAGAGGAAATTACTAATCTAGCATTAAAAGCTAAAAAATGTAAAATAAATGATATTTTGTTTTTGTGATTTTTATTTTAATAAAGCAATTAATTAATAAATTAATCCTAAAAATATTAAAATAAAATCTAATATGCAATGCATGATATTTTTGACATTTTTCATGATTTTAACAAAATCAAACGTGCACAAAAATGCAAGCAATTAATAAAATCCTAAAAAATTAAAAACAAATTTGGAAAAAATTTATTTTCTTTAATTTTGTAGGAGTATTTCACATAGGGAAAAAATCACATGCTCACAACCATAATATATCTCTTACCACCTCTGCTCAGAGTTCTCATTGGTCCACAAAGATCCATATGGACTAGTTCTACCGTTCTGGTGGTACTTACCATTTTCTTGCTTTTGAAAGAGGATCTTACCTGCTTCCCCTTGCACAAGCCTCACAAACTTTGTTTTCCTTGAACTTAATGTTAGACAATCCTATCACCAAGTCTTTGGAGACTAGTTTGTTGTGTTGACTTAGACCGGCATGTCCAAGTATTTTGTGCCAAAGGAGGGGATCATTATCCAACACACATAAGCAAGTGAGTTCATTTTCTGAAAGTGTGGACAAATCTGTAATATATATATATATATATATATATATATATATATATATATATATATATATATATATATATTTTTCACTCTTTTTCCTTGCAAAACAATCTTGTCAGTGGTATTATTTATCACAAAACATTTGGTTGAGGTGAATGCTACCAAGTTACCTCTATCACCCAATTGTGATACACTAATTAGGCTGTATTTTAGGCCAACTATCAAGTAGACATTCTCAATAGAGTGAGAATCAGTCTCACCTACCTTTCTACCCCAATGATCTCACCTTTCTTCCTATTTCTAAAGGAGACATTACCTCCTTTTAGGTCCTCAAGTGAAAGGAAATGGTTCTTGCTTCCTGTCGTATGCTTTGAGCAACTACTATCCATGTACCATATTTGGCTGCTCACCTTCACTTGGACCTGCAAAAGGAAACCTGGGATTAGTCTTAGGAACCCAAACTAGTTTGGGTCCCTTTATATAGGCAAAAGGGTGAATCGGATTCTTTTTAGCCCAACCTGGCAACCTATTTTTCCCTTGAACAAATTCTTTATTCTTTTGACTAGCCTTTTCTTTTGCAGTGCATTCACTTTTATAGTGACTAGTTTTACCACATTGTGTTCAAATTTTGTTCCCAGGAAGTGTGAGGTACTTGCTTTTGGGATCCCACTTAGGTGCAGGGATCCCGTAGCCAAGTCCTCTCTTGTTGCTACTATGGTGTTCGTGTAGCCATGAAAGTGCATCGGAGGACGTGTTCCATTTATGGGTTCTGTCTAGTTCATGCTTGACCTTGCTCAGATCTTCCTTAGGGCTCTTATCTGCTCGTCTCTTTTGTACAATTCATCTTTCATTTTTCCTACATTTTCTTCTAAAGTGAGTTGTGTGTGATCAACTTTATTTTTATCCGTTCCTAATTTCAATTTTAGATTTTCAGATCTAAGCTCTAGGTAAGTGGTGTCAAGCTCATGAACCTGGTTCTTTAACTCAGCATTTTTACTATAACTTTCACTAGCCCTAAGTTCCAGATTTTTGCACTTAGCTTTCAAAATCACATACTCCTTAGATAGTTGTTCCTTTTCATTGTTTAGATCCTCAGATTCATCAATGAAATCCATGAGTAACTCAGATAGCCTTTCATTAGACAAAAAATTTAATCTTATCTTTTAGATGAATTACACTTACCTCAGATTCCTCATCAGATTCTCCAATGGCCATAAGTGCTTGTTCGTCTCCATCTTCATCGTCTGAGTCCTCATCTGAGCTTTCTCCCCAGGCAGCAACCATAGCCTTTGTTGATCATATGTTCTTCTTGCGATGAACCTGCTCCTTCTTCCTGTTTCTGCGTTCAGCTATTTTCTTCTTCCATTCAATTTCCCATTGAGGATAATTTTTGATTTGGTGATCAGTCTTCCCACACTAGTAGCAGCCCTCGTTGGTCTGTTTTTTAGGAACCTTGGTTTGCTGTAGCTTGCACCTCTGGAAGGACCCTTTCCTCTCATTAGGTACTTCTTAAAGTCCTTTGTGATCATGTCCATTTCATCATCGTCTAGATCAACACCTTCAGTGATTTTGAGTGCCAGGCTCCTTTCCTTCTTGGGTACATCCATCTTCATGGTTTGCCTTCTAAGTTCATAGGCAGTTAGATTTCCAATTAGCTCATCCAACTTAAGAGTGGCAATGTTCTTTAATTCCTGAATAGCAGTGATTTTGCTTTCCCAAGAGACTGGCAAAACCCTTGTCAAAATCTTCTCAACTTTGTCTTCTTCAAGAATAACCCTTCCAAGAGACTTAAGTTCATTTGTTAGTGTGGTGAACCTTGTATACATCTCTTGGATGGTTTCACCTTCCTTCATGGTGAAATTCTCATATTGAGAATATAGCAGTGTTCCTATGTACCTCTTCACTTGAGGTGTTCCTTTATGAGCCACTTGCAAAGTGTCCCAGATTTCCTTAGTAGTAGTACAACTTTGAATTCTACTGTACTCGTCTGGACGAAGTCCACACACAAGTCATTTCTTGGCCTTAGCATTCTTCTCCCATTTCCTTAAATCCTCAGCAGTGCAGTCAACTCTTATTTTTGGCACATCTACTCCTTCAGCATTCTTCTTCACGGTAGCCAAGGGACCATCAGTGATAATGTCCCATAGCTCATAGTCTTCTCTGATGATGTGATCTCTCATCCTAGTTCTCCACCAAGAGTAGTACTGGCCATTAAACAGTGGAGGCCTAGCTTTCCCTTCCCAGTTTCCAAGTGTTGCGCTCATCTTGATCTGTTCATAAGGTGTTAGCCTCTTCAAGGATAACCCACTCAGATACTAATTGATGTTTTATACTTCAATACCGCACAAGAAGGGGGGGGGGGGTGATTTGTGTGGTGTCCAATTTTTTGCTTAAACTGATTATGGAAGGACCTGGTTCTTCTCAGTGTTCCTTAACCTACTATTGCTGAAATAGTAAATGCGGAAAGTAAAGAACCCAAGTATTTTACGTGGAAAACACCTGGCTCAAAAGGTGAAAAAACCACGACCTACTTCCCAGTAGGATTTTCCCAAACTCTTCACTAAATCACTAAGCCAAAAACTGCATTTACAAAACACTTTTGTAAGCCTAGGATTTACTCTAATCCCGTTGTAGCAACCAGCCTCTAACTGTTGACAACTTCAAGTTAACTCTAACTTGAATACTCAAAGTACCTATTACAATTGCTTCTAGATAAAGCTGAAAGGTACAATATGAAAACACCTACTACACTTCGAACTAAAAATAAAGAAAGACACATGAAACTCTTTACGGAGCTGGTTCTTCAATCTAGTTCGTGTAGCTTCAGGATCGCACTCTTAAAACTCACAGGAATTACTCACAAAATGCCTTGCTATTTTGCTCTCAATTGTTGCTTAACTTCAGTATGTGTGCATCACCTGTAAAGTGAGAACATCTTGCAATTTATAGAGTTAGTAGATGAAGAAATAACTAGAGTTCTAATGCTACTCTTCCTTGGTGGAAGAATTCTAGTTGATCTCAACTTCTAACTCCTTCCTTATCTTGAATAGTGTTCTCTTTGATAAAGGAGTCCTTCTCCTTATAAATTATGCAATCTTTTTTATCAGGAGATATCAAATATACCAATTTAAACTTATCTCCTTCATGTGCATCCCACATGCTCGAATCTGCCCGTTACTATGCACACAAGGGATGTACCTAGTTCATGCCTGAGCTTCCTTTGTCAATCTTCAAAACAAACCTTCACTTGGGCCAACAAATTCCCCCTTTTTGATGATGATAAACTCTGTGCTTTTCATAAGCTTAGCCCTATTTCAACTTAGCTAAACATCAACACAATGTTAGAAACATTTTTCCTTTTTGTCACTTATCATCAAGGACCAAGGTCATTAGGTTATAAACATCACTGTTCAAAGCTAAACATCACTTGTTTAAAGCACAACCTTTTATCCCCTTTTGGCATCATCGAAAAGTTGCATAAAAATGTGAGATAACTAGATTTTAAAGCTTACTCATGGCCACTGGGGCTACTTCAAATGCAATCATGGATCAATCATCATAGATCAATCTAAGAATTTTAACCATCAAAGAAATATAAACAAACAGTTAGGGCAAAAACAGTGAATTTCATTGATGATCGATAAGATTCTACCACAAAGCATAAGAAGAAATAAAAATACTTGAAATATGAGCAAAAGAAACAAAACGTCCCGGACTGGGTCACTGGTTGATCTACACTAGGCTAGGAGTCTTAAGGTTGGGAAGGACCAGGTGCTTGGTTTTTAGCTTGGAGGAGTTTCAGCATATCCAGAAGAATACCATCATTCTTCTCATTTTCTCTTGCCAGCTCAGTTCTGAGAGCATCTCTCTTAGTCTCCACCTTTGCAAACCTCTTCTTCAGCCTCTAAATCTCAGCATCCTTAGTCCCACTTTCTTGCACTAAGTCTCGCAGCTTGCTATTCACTGGTACCTTCTTGGATGAACCAGGTTCTTTAGGAGTGGCATGTACATCATAGTCACAAGCAAACAGAGTATTTGCCCCAAAATGATCCTTGCTTGTACTAACCTCCCACTTCTTCATAGGTACCTTGAAATGTGCAAGCACAATTGTGAGAATGAATCCATAGGGAACTAAATATGTTTTTCTAAACCGAAGTGACTAAGCATTTATCCCAAAAAATGTGTTGGTTTTAATCGGTTGAAGTTTTAGTTCTTAATAATTTTTAGCAATTAAATTGGTATTAAATTTTATGCATAAGAAAATGGTGAAAAGTGATCTTAATCGCTCGTTTTGCCAAGTTTGTGAACATATTGAATCAAGCAGGATTCAAGAAGAAGTTGATTAGGGTTTCTTTAGAATGTTCGAGAAGAAAAAGAAGGTGTGAAAGAGAATGATCTGTGGCTGAAAAACAGAATTAGCCATTGGGCCCTTTTCTATTTATATGTAGTTCCTTTTACAAACAAGTGCTCTTTATAAAAGAAGCCTAACTAATCAACTAACTAATCAAATACAAGTCATACAAGGAATGACCATGTACAAATAAAATAGTAGATGGCTCAGTCATTAAGTTTTCTTTATTGGGCCCGAGGTCAAGTAGTCGGATAGACCAACACCCCCTTCAAGTTGGAGGGGGAGAACACCTTCAACTTGGACAAGAAGGACTGATGAAGCACACGGGTAAGAGGCTTAGTGAAGATGTCTGCAAGTTGATTAGATATGGAAACATGAAACAACTGTATCAAGCCATCTGCTAACTTCTTCCCGAAAAAATGACAATCCACCTCGATATGCTTGGTTCTCTCATGAAACACCGGGTTCTTAGAAATGTGAATTGCAGCCTGGTTGTCACAAAAAATAGAAACGGGATAAGAAATAGTAACAGAAAGGGAATAAAGCAGCCTAGTGAGCCAAGTTAGTTCAGCCACCACTTTACTGACTGCCCTATATTTAGCCTCAACCGAGGAGAGGGAAACAACATGCTATTTTTAAGATTTCCATGCCACCAAACAGTCACCCAAAAAGACAAAAAAACCAGAGACAAGCTTGCGAGTATCAGGACAAGCTGCCCAATCACTATCAGAATATGCTGTGAGAGTACAATCAGGAGAGCTAAGAGTAGAAGAGACCAACATCAATGGTGCCCTTCAAGTATCTCAACATATGGAAAATAGCAGTCATATGAGGCTATGTGGGATCTTGTAAAAACTGACTTAAATGTTGCACACAAAAACAGAGATCAGGTCGAGTATGAGTCAAGAATAGAAGCTTGCCAATTAGACTCATGTACCTTTCAGGATAGGCAAACAACTCCCCAGAATCATCCTTCAACATGGAATTCAAATCCAAAGGAGAAAAAATAGGAGTCACCTCCAAACAATTATATCCTTTAAGTAAATCCAAGACAAACTTTCTTTGATTTAGGAAGACACTATCGGGAAAAGTACCGATCTCAATGCCCAAGAAATAGTGTAATAGACCCAAATCATTTATTTTAAACTCATTATCCAAAAATTTCTTTAGAGCAAAAATCTCAACAAGATTGTTCCCTGTTAAGATGATATCATCTACATATACAACAAGAATTACAATGTCACCAGAAGACCCTTTTACCAACAAAGACTAGTCATCTAAGGAATGAGTGTACCCTCTTGAACATAAAGCTTGAGACAACTTTGCATACCATTGTCTGGAAGCTTGCCTTAAGCAATAGAGGGATTTCTTTAGCTTATAAACTAAGGGGGCAAATGAGGAAGATGAAGAAATGGAAAGACCTTGAGGAAGCTTCATACAAAACCTCCTCATGTAAATCACCATGAAGAAAAGAATTATTCATATCAAGCTGAAACAGAGACCAAACATGCTTGATAGCAACATCTATAAGACAATTTAACAGTAGACAACTTCACAACAGGTGAAAAAGTTTCAGTGAAATCCACTCCCTCAACCTGTGTATCACCCTTAATCACAAGCCTTGTTGTATACCTTTCTACACTACCATCTGCTCTATACTTTATTTTATAGACCCACTTGCACCCAATAAGTTTCTTCCCAACAAGTCGTTCAACAATATCCCAAGATTATTGGCATCCAGTGCCTCAAACTTCTTTCTCATTGCTTCTTGCCAGGCTGGAATAGGCGCTGCCTGAGCATAAGTGTATGGTTCAGATTCAGTAGGCTAACCAGAAGAACAAGAAAAAGAGGCAGGTAGCTGACATTTATAGTCCTGTAAATAGGATGGAAGATGATATGGTCTGTTAGATCTCCTTAATGGAGGGGCACTAGGTGAATGAATAGGAGGAAGTATGTAGGATTGAAAGTTGGGGATTGAATAGAGGAAGTAGGATTGGAAACTGTATGAGAAATAGGTGGAGTATGCAGAGAAGTAGAAGGTACAGATGGAGAATTAGAACTAGGAATAGTATCAGTAATAGAGGGTGAGACAGGAGAGGATAGAGAGGGACAATTGACATGAACATCTTCAGTGGGTATAACAGGAGTAGGAGTAGGTGGCTGAGAGGGTGCAAAATTAGTAGTGTCATGAAAAGGATCCAGCACAACACTAGGAGGAAGAGCATGAGACTGTGTGGCAGGAGATGGAGAAGGGGAAGATTTATCAAAGGGAAACACAAGCTCATGAAAGATAACATCTCTAGAAATGAAAAATCCGTGAGTATCTAAACAATACAACTTGTATCCCTTTTTGGCAAAAGAGTATCCTAGAAATACACATCTCATGGCCCTTGGTTTGAGTTTATCCCTTTGTGGAATTGGTACAGTTGCATAACACAAGCAACCAAAAGATCTTAGGTGATAATAATGTGGGACTTTCCCATATAACATTTCAAAAGGTGATTTGTTGTTGAGTAATTTCGAAGGAAGCCTATTGATGATGTATGTGGATGTTAATAAGCAATTACCCCAGAATCTAAGTGGTACTTTGGACTGAAAAAGAAGTGCTCTAGATGCTTCAAGTGAAGTTCTATGCTTCCTCTCTACCATACCATTTTGTTGTGGTGTGTGAGGGCAGATGGTTTGATGAATGATGCCATTATTAGAGACGAAGGAAATGGCTATATGACTGGTCCCAAGCTCCAAGGCATTGTCACTTCCAATGGTTTGAACATTCATATTGAATTGAGTTTTGACTATGAGAACAAAAACTTTTAGAAGAGAAAATGCATTACTTTTAGACCCCATTAAGTGAGTCCAAGTAGATCTACTAAAATCATCCACAATTGTTAGAAAATATCTAGATCTAGAGTAAGTAGGGGTGTGATAAGGTCCTCAAGTGTCAACATGAATAAGTTAAAAAGGTTTATTGGTCTGAATACTACTGCCAGGGAAGGGCAACCTAGTTTGCCTAGCCATAGGACATACATTATAAGGAAAATATTATTTAGGAGAAACAGAGATAAGCAGAAATAGTTTTCATTCTCAAGTCTTTGGTGCCAACAATGTCCATATCATCTTGTGCAGCTTTATTACAAGTGGAAATGGAAGTATTTACAGAAGTGGGAGTGTAAGCAGGAAGATCAGAATATAAGCTGAATTAAAATTTTCAGCAACAGAGTTCTGTGGGAGAGATGTCAAAGGCAACTCTAACTTGTAGAGTCCATCATCCACTCTACCAAGCTCCAGAGGCTTCTTCAGAAAATGGCCCAGGATAAAACATTCAATATGTGTGAACATAACTATACAACGCAATTGATGTACTGATTTATTCACAGATATTAAGTTGTGATGAAAAGAAGGGACATAAAGGACATTGTGTAAATTGATAGATTCATTTAAAGAGTAGGAACATGTACTTGTGACCTTCATATTATAGCCATTTGGAATAGATACTAGATAAGGAATAGTTAAGGGAATTATATTGTAAGGGACATCTTTATTTGAGGTCATGTGATCAGTGGCACCAGAATCAATTATCCAGATTAACTTTGTAGAATTGGTGGTTTGTATCAGCATACAAGAACTAGAACCAGATACTATAGAATCAGACAACAATATACCAGCAAAATTGGCAGATGCCATGAGATGAGGTGGAGTGATTGAACCAGATAGTTGAGATTGCTGAAGCAGGTTATCAACTGAGTGTACTGCTATTGTGTTAGACCAGGTACTGAAGACCTTTGACCCTTAGAAGACACAATAACACCACTATTGACATTAGGAGTGAGGCTAGATGAATGTGAGTTGGAATCAACGAGAAATTCACTTTCTGTAATCACATTGACTGCAATTCTCTTGCCTTTGGTAAACTTGAAATTAGAAGGAAATCCATGAAGCCTGTAACACTTATCAACTAAGTGCCTAGGCTTCTTGTAATATTTGCAAAAGAGATTACTCAGATTTCCTTTAGTCTGGTCAAAATTAACCCTTTGGGTATACTATCTTTGAGGCTGAACAAAGGGTGCTTTGTTGGTGAGGCCAGACACATTAAAGGATGCAGACTCAGAACTGAATTGCGAACCAAGATTCACTTGTCTTTTTTTTCATCTTGTAACAAGATGTTATTGGTGCTATCAAGTGATGTAAGTGGTTGCATCATTAAAATATTATTCCTAACCCCAACATATATGTCATTCATGCCCATAAGAAATTGATGGACTCTATCCTCTTCTTCCTCTTTCAGAAGATCAGCTTTAATAGAACAAGCACAAGAATTTACTTTATTACTGCGCATTACCCTTAGTTCATCCCATAATTTCTTAAGTTTGTTGAAGTAGGAAGCTATGTCAAGAGCTCCTTGCTTAGTGGAAGCAAGTTCTTTCTTTATCTCAAAACCTTGGTCCCATTAACTGCGCCATATCTTTTATTTAATTGTTCCCAGATGCTTTCAACAGCTTCTGAGTATTGAACACTCTCAGCATTTTTGGAGAAAGTGAACTGATCAACCAAGAGATAACCATATTATTACATATGTTCCATTGTTTAATATGTGGAGAAATTTCAGCGGGTTTGGGGCAAGTACCATCTACAAAACCAATTTTATTCTTAGCAGACAAGGACACAATTACACTTCTTTTCCACCCACCAAAATCAGTATCAGAGAAAGGTTTCTGGACTAAGGAAATCCCAGGTATATCGGAGGGATGGAGGAACATTGGATTAGAGAAATCAATGGCACCGTTGTTACGAGTTCCTTCAATACTACCTATTGTTCACAATACACCAAACACAGAATACGCCAAACACAAATATCAAAATAATAACCCTCAGAGTTCGAGGAGCAATCAACAATGTTACTATAACAACTTAGAGTTTTGAGAAGGAAAGATATTACCAAGCTCTTTTGCAACCGAAAAGAGTACAACCTTGATAATCACGAGAGTATCCAAAAACTAGAAGTTGAAGAGACCGATGAAGGCTAGAACTTGAAACCCTAACTTCAAAGTGAAACTTGAACCCTGGCTTTGACAACTACTATTACCAGCTCGAAACCAACAGAAAACCTCAACTCAACCGAGGCATTGAAGATATAAACTGTAAATTGGAGAGAATTCAAAAAAACGAAGAAAGGATTTTGCGGAAAAAAAATGATTTTGAATCTTCCTCAAAATGAACAAGGGTGCCATCGCTCGATTCAGCGCGACAAGATTAATTAGGATCCATGCTCTGATACCATGTGAACATCCTGAATCGAGCAGGAACTGAGAAGAAGCTGATTAGAGTTTCTGTAGAATGTTCGAGAAGAAGAAGAAGTGAGAGAGTTTGATCTCTGGCAGAAAAACTGAATTAGCCATTGGGCCCTTTTCTATTTATATGTAGTCCATTTACAAACAAGTGCTTTTTAGCAAAGAAGCCTAACTAATCAACTAACTAAGAAAATACAAGTCACACAAGGAATGGCTATGTACAAATAAAATAGTAGCTGGCCCAGTCATTAAGTCTGCCTTATTGGGCCTGAGGCCAAGTAGTCGGATAGACCAACAAAGTTTTGCTTGAACAATTAGACTTGAAACTACACGGGAGCAAAAATAGGCCATAGAATGTCAACAGAATAGAGCATCCATATTTTGAAAACTGAAAATTGTCACACAAAATTCGTGGTACTACATTTTGTTCAATAGATGTATTTTTGACATTAGGTGTTTAGTAGGTCTAATTCTCAAATAAAGTGTTTAATAAAAAATTTTCACAAGTTTAAGAGGTCGTTTATAAGTTCTCCCTTAAAGAAAACTTTTATCTCAATAAAAATTTGTAGTCTATGGTACTTCCATCCCACCACTCTACTTCTCTTTTTCTTTTGTTTTTTTCTTCTTCTATTTTTAGTAGTATTTTCACTACACTTCTTTAGTTTTCCCTCTTTGTTAAGAAATTTAAGGGTAAAATAGATTCACTATTTTTAATTAGTCCATAACAACGAAAGTACAAATAATGCCTTAAATTAGACCGCACACAAAAACAATTACTCCCTCCGTTCCAATTTATGTGAACCTGTTTGACTGGGTACGGAGTTTAAGAAAAAATAAATACTTTTGGAATTTATGGTCCTAAACAAGTCAAAAAGGGGTGCAGAGTATTTATGTGGTTATAAAAGCTTTTCATTAAGAGTAGAATTGGAAATTTAAGCTAAATTATTTTCAAATTAGAAAGGGGCCATTCTTTTTGGAGCAGACCAAAAAGAAAATAGGTTCACATAAATTGAAACGGAGGGAGTAGCATATTGGGAAATAATTATTACTTTGTCCGCCTTGACTTGAATATAAGATGGAACTATCACTACTTTTGGAGTCAAAGAGCTGATCCAGAAGTTCTGGGTTTACTTCCTTCCCATGAATGAAATCATCACTCACACCCTAGATAAGGACCTGAACTTGCACATCCCGCCCAAAGCCCCCTGATATTATCAATAAATCCAACCCTGGGGAACAAGGTACCCAACTATCATCCTTTAAGAAAAAATTATTAGCCTATGAATCTATGGCAAATCTCAATACAATGAATCTACATACCCCCCAAGCCCCTAACAATTCAGAAGACCAAAGAATGCAGAATGATACAACTATGGAAAGCGAGATGCTGGATATTCCTACAACAAGTACCAAAGGCATCAAACGAATCAAGTTAACGGAAGCCGACCGGAGCAGGATGTACTCGCCATGGAAATACTCTTTGATCATAAAACTTATTGGGAAAAGAATTCTACATCAATATTTAAAAGAGAAAAATACAAGACTATGGAACCTACTGATCCCTTTCCTCTAATTGACCTGGGCCACGACTACCTTATTATCAAATTTACTAAAGAAGAAAACATGATAAAAGCTATTCAAAACGCTCACAGTTCATTAATGGTTAGTTCCTTTCAGTGCGCCAATGGTGTAACGACCCGACCGGTCGTTTTGAGCTCTAGCGCATTGTTCAGCAGTCTGAGACCATGAACAGCTTCATTTCAGGTATTATGACTGGTCGAAATTAAGTTTCGGGAAGTTCAGAGTTGATTTGGAAAGAGAATTCTCATTTCGGAAGCTTAAAGTTGAAAGAATTAACTAGGACTGGAATTTTGAGTAAACGACCTCGGAATCGGAATCTGAAGGTTCCAACAGGTTCGTATGATGATTTCGGACTTGGGCGTATGCCCGGTTCGGGTTTTGGATAATCCGAGAGCGTTTTGGCGCCTATTGTGGAAGTTAGCATCTTTGAAGAATTTCATAAGTTTGGCTTGAAGTGCATTTCAGTGTTATCGATGTCCGTTTGGGATTCTGAGACTGTGAATAGCTCCGTATGGTGGTTCTGGAGTTGGGGGCACGATCGGAAGTGAATTCGGAGGTTCGTGGGTCATTTTGGAACCATTTGGCTAAAGATAGAAATTTGAAGGTTTTTGAGAAGTCTGACCGGAGGTGGACTTTTTGATATCGGGGTCGGAATCCAATTCCGAAAGTTGGAGTAGGTCCATAATGTCGAATATGACTTGTACGCAAAATTTGAGGTCAATCGGACGTGATTTGATAGGTTTAAACATCGGAAATAGAAGTTTGAATTTTTAAAGTTCATTGAGTTGGATTGGAGGTCGATTCATGATTTTAGCGTTGTTTGACGTGATTTGAGGCCTCGAACGAGTCCGTAATGTGTTTTGGAATTGGTTGGTATGTTTGGTTGGGGTCCCGGGGGCCTCGGGTGGATTCTGGGTGGCTAATGGATCGAATTCGGAGTTTGAAGAAGGGCTGGAGCTGCTGCTTCTGGTATTTCCGCTTCTGTGGATTTGGGACCGCAGAAGCGGCCCCGCAGAAGCGAGGAAGAAGCCGCAGAAGCGGTCGGATGTGAAGCAGCCCAGGACCGCAGAAGCGGCCCTAGATCCGCAAAAGCGGAACTGCAGAAGTGGTGGGCCGTCCGCAGAAGCGAAATTTGGGCTGGAGCCCAGTGTCCGCAGAAGCAGCTTTTTGTCCGCAAAAGCGGGACCGCGGAAGCGGAAATATTTCCGCAGAAGCGAAAATAGCTGGGGCAGAATGGTTGTTTAAAATCGGGGTTGAGTTCATTTCTCTCATATTTTTCATGGCTTGGGCGATTTTTGGGGATCTTCAAGAGAGGAATTTTCGTCAGCAACGTCAAGGTAATATATCCCCATCTATTTTAAGTTAAATACATCAATTATGTAAGGATTTGAGCATGAAATTGGTTGAAATTTGGGGGTTTTGGTAGAAAGACCTAGAAATTATATTCTTGGAATTTAACCGCGATTTTGAGTATGGAATTTAGTGAAAATTATATATTTGAGTTCCTAAGGTCATGGGTAATCTTTATCTTCGAAAAATTTCGGATTCCGGGAACGTGGGCCCGAGGGCATTTTGGTCAACTTTCGATCGGAGTTAGGAATTATTATAAATTGGATTATAATGAGTACCTTAGCATATATTAATGAATTTACATAATTATTGGCTAGTTTTGAAGCGTTGTGCATCGATTCGAGTCTTCGGAAGGGCGTGGAATGCCGATTATGGATCTTCGGAGCGAGGTGAGTCTCCTTTCTAACCTTGTAAGAGGGAATTGTCCCCATAGGTGAAATAATTGAGTATATGCTCCTATTTGTGGGGGCTACGTACGCACGAGGTGACGAGAGTCCGTGCATAGCTACTATTATGCTATTGTCCGGGTAGTTTAGGACCCAAGAGCATGTTATACTTGGATTATTTGCGAACTTATTGACAGCTGGAATTGTTAAATCATATTGAATTAGTAAATAAATTTCTAAAAGGATTAAACTTCATTTTTCTTAAATGGTTAAAAGAGGATTTACTTTCTTGGGATAATTGCTCCGTGTGGACTCCTGATTGACTGTCTGTGTGTGCTTAATTTTGGAGCGGGCCGAACGCCTCGGCAGATTAAATAGATGCATCTATGGTTCGCGCCGTTCGACCCTCGGCAGTGCACAGTTTACATTTCTGTTGGAGCGGGCCGTCGACCTCGGCATGATATGCGCATGCTTGTATTGCTGCCTTGAACTTATTAAGTTATTATTGCCTCTTCATGGCTTGAAATTATTTGGATAATTACGAAAAGGAATTTTGGAAATTTTCTATAAAAGAATTAATTGTTTACTTGTTTCCTCCTATTTGGATAAAAATCATGTTATAGAAATCCATAATTTGGTATATTACTGACCTCACTATTGGACCATTAGTAAGTGTCGAAGTCGACCATCTCGTCTCTACTTCTTCGAGGTTAGGCGGGATACTCATTGAGTACACGTTGTTTCCGTACTCATACTACACTTCTGTGCATTTTTGTTGCACAGGTATATGTAACCTTTGTGGCCTACTGGGTGTGGCAGCACGGGTGATTCTGGGACTAGGTGAGTTGCATTATTCGAGGCGACCCGCAGCTAGTATAGTCCCCTTCCAGTGTATTGTATTTATTTCTTGTCCACTGTATTTCGGACCGATGCTGTATTTTATTTCCTTATCGGTAGATGCTCATGCACTTGTGACACCGGGTTCTGGGATGGTTTTGACATATTTTGTATTGATTGATTATCATTTAATTAGACTTGAGACAATTATCTTTTAAATTGCTAAAGTTGAAGGAAAAATCCTTGATTTTCAAAGTAATAAAACGAGAATTTGATTAAGTAATTTGGTTGGCTTTCCTGACAGCAGTGTCCGGCGCCATCACGACCCTTAGTGGATTTTGGGTCGTGACAAATAGGAACCAAATTTTGTAGCGGAGAAAGCCAAACAAGTTCATACGGCGGTATGGGTACGTCTACCACAACTACCTACTGAATTCTATGATGGCATAATACTAAAAAATATTGGTAACTCAATTGGAAAACATCTCAATAGAGACGTCTGTACCAGTGCTACCCTTAGAGGATGATATGCTAGACTCTATTTTGAATTGCCACTAGATATACCAGTGCAAATATGCATCATAATAGGCACGCATCTACAACAACTAATTTATGAAGGAAATAACTTCTTATGCAAAAATTGTCATCTTGGGCACACAGTTCATTCATGCCCTCAAGTTTCAGACAATCCAGCGACATCACAGGATTACAACAAGGATAAGAACAACCCACAACCTCCACCAGAAAATCAATGGCAAATTGTCACCTTCAATAAACGAAAGAACCAGCGAAAAGGGAGACTACTCGAAAAACTACTCGGAACATCTCTAGGCAAAAACTCACAACCAGGTACTGTTGATACCCAATTTTTCCCTCATATATTTTTAGATATGCATGAATACTTTCAATATATTGTGCATACATGCACAAATGTGTCTACGGTTTTTCTATAATTTTAAGGGCCTTAAATCAATTTATTTCTGCATTTTTTAGTATATAAATATTCAAAAATCATCCCTCATATTACTTTATGATGATTTAATCATCTAAATTTATCATTTAGGCTCATATAAGTGTTCAAATATTTTAATTGCATTTTTACAATCACATTTGCATTTTTAGGCTTTAATTGCATATTTTGCAACAATAGCCTATACATATGCATAACTACATTACCCATATAAAAATAGCTTTTATATTTTTATAATATTAAGTAATTATTTTAAATCACCTTCATGCATGAAAATCATTTTTTATCATTTAATTAGCTATTTTTTAAATTATTTTATTTAGTAAAATGGGTATTAAACAAATAGCCCCTAATTTATACCCAAATCGGACCCCCCAACCCCAATCCAATTTAATTAAACCCAGGCTCAAATTACCCCATCCCAAACCTAAAGACCTCTACCCGGCCCCAAACCCCTCTAATCTTGGTCGTTGATCTCTGAAATCAATGGCCCCCGTTCATTCTTTCCTTTTTTAACTCAAACGAGCCCCTAACCCTATTCATTTGTTACAATCAGCCGCCCTTAGATCCCCATCTTCTCAGGTTCTCTCTGAAACTAACCCTAGTCCTAGCGTCGTCACCTAAATATTCCCCCAAACCCTTCGATTATTACCCATTCCATGGGGTTCCCTGGTGATTTGAGGCCCCTACTGGCCTCTTACCTCTTCTGGTTGTTTGATTTTGTTGATTCATGAAGGTATCTCGAAGAGATCCAACCCAGCCTAGGAATCCATGAGATTCCTCCGAACTCTGGCACACTGGGGCTGGCCCTTCCACACTACACAAAAACTACTTCTCTTTAAAAGGATCTTGGTGTGAGCATTGCCCGGGGTCCCTGAGGCCCTTGGAAACTATGACACACCAGGATACCCTCTCTTGGGCACTATGAGATATGGTACTATGGACTGTTTGAAGGCCTGGTTTTTCCAAGTTTGCTTGGGCCTATCCAGGCTCCCTATAGTATAGTATTACTTATTTCTTTAATTTATTCATGGTCTGTAATAATAATTATTGTTAACAAATATTGGGGATATTAGTAAAAGGGAGGGATTTTTATATTTGTGGGCAAATCGGGTAGAAATCATGTTCTTAGGATTATGATGCTTGTCTACTTGCATTAGAAACCATACTTATAGATTATTTTGTGCACTAGAGAATATGTTTATAGGGCATCTGTTTCCGAAACTTCTGCTTTCTGAAAGTTCTGCATAATCATGTCCACTTAGAAGTCCTGTCACTACGTTGCTACTAATCCTGCCTAATAATCACGTTCATTGTCTTATGTGCATTAGAAACCATGCTTTAGGTTTTTATTGTCCATATCATACAAAATCAGTAACTACCTTGTCTATAAGGATAGGTTCGAAAAAAGCAGTCCCAACACCTAGATATCTGTTCGTAAAGATAAATGCGTATAAAATCAATCCTATTTGTTCAACACTTAGACAACATGTTTTTAGAACATAACAAATAAAATTTGCCTGTTTAAAATCGTTTGTTCGCCTATTAAGACTCTGAATATGACTAGATATCATGTTATAGGACATCTCAGATCCACGCCTAGGCAAGCCTGTAGGGTAATCAAAATCTTGCAAAAATGTAAAATCGTGCTTTGTTTAATTATTTGTGAATTGTCCAGATTCAGCAAGCCCTAAAATCAGTAGGCAAACTGATTAGGTCTCTATTGCCTCGCTTTAACACAATGCTGCATATATTCAGTTTGTCATGCTCACCTAGATATCCTGCTCTAGGATCCTCTAAAATATCTGAAATCTTGCATGTTTGAGACGTGCTATTGTCTGCTTGTGTGAGGAGGTAAAAGTGAGCCTTTAATTGACCCTCTATGTGAATGTCCTACTTGTTTTTGCTTTTCGCTCAGATTTTCTCCTTTTAAGCACTTTAGGAGAGTCTAGAACTGCCTTAATTAGAGGCCCTAAACACCTCCAAGGCCATAAGGAAGGGACGAGTAATGCACGCATAGAGTACGTTTAATTTAAATCGCTTATATAACCATTAAAGGGAGGGTAATTGGGTAGTAAAAGATATGATGACCTGTGCGCTAATGCTATGTGTAGCACCCCAACTTGGGGACGATTACCAAGCATTGCACAGAATTGATCCTATAGGCTAAAAAACGTAGGACCCCCTTTACCCTTGTTTTAAACAAAATGTCTGTTTGTCTAAATTACTTTGTTTGCTTAAGACTAATTCACCTAATTCGAGTTTGGCCGGGACCCATCGTTGTGGACCTCGAGGGGTTCCTAACACCTTCCTCTCAAGGTTATTTCGAGCCCTTACCCAATCTCTGGTAACGCAAACTGGTTTATGAGTTATTTGCTTTAGGTGCCCTAACGCACCTTAAATCCATTAGGTGGCGACTCTTTAAATTTCATACCCAATTCCCTAAAGGAAATGAGTTGTCACAAGTAAATGTTGAAACCCGGACCCCGCGAGGAAAAAAAGGGGCGCGACAGCATGGCGACTCTGCTGGGGATATTTTAGGCTCTTACCATAACGAACTTGTTTATGTGAATTTGTCTTAAGCATGCCTTATTTTGTTCATACAACCTTCCATCTCCCCTTTACTTTGATTTAATTGCTTATCTATCAAGCATTTATGATTTCTTTTATTTCCTAAAACTGACTTGTCTCCTTATTTTTTTTACTGTCTTTCAATTATTTAAATACCGCATTTATTATTTTTTTAAACGTGCAAATACTTGACAACATGCTATTTATTGGTGCATAAATCATGCTCAACATCATATTCCACTCGTGCGTAATCAATCCCATAGCAACGCTTGATGAGTGTTTGCACTCTTCCTATATATATTACCCACTAAATATGGAAAGGCATATTTTCGGTAAAACTACTCGATCAGCAGTGCAGTCGACGGTTCCGTGCCTTTCCCCCTCAAGTTGTCCGCTTGAGGGTCCTAGTCTAGACCTCTATAGCGACCTTACTCTGATTAATTGTGCATTCATCATGGTCAAACCTTGCCAGGTTAATATGTTGTCCACATAATAACCCTTTAAGACAAGCCTCATCCAAAGTCCATCGGGTTTTCCATAATCCCAATGGACGCAACCACGATTGTGTGCATTAATTTGGAGAAATAAGTGCCAATATGCTAATCATTGTTGTATAAATAGTCGGATCTGGAGGGGGAAAGGGCCTAACCATATCTTGTTTTGCAGAATATGAGGCACGAAATCCCCCGGTTCAGCATGGTTAGTTACATACCGTCACCATTGCTAGATTGGTGGAGGGATCTTCCATCAAGTGACCAAAATCATGTGAAAAGGGTCTTAGGAAATTTGCCTTCTTTGTTGAACCTCCAACCAAACAAAATGTTGATCGAGGGTGCCACAATGTTCTGGGACAAAGAAAGAGTCGTGTTCCGCTTCCGAAGCATAGAAATGACCCCTCTCTTGGAAGAAATAGGAGGATTTGCTGGGCTACCTTGGGACAACCCTGGTTTATTGGCACCTGAAAATCACACTACTAGAGGATTTCTTAAAATGATGGGGTTGAATAAAATTGATGACTCGGAGTGCCTGAAAAACTCCTACGTACCCTTCGACTTCCTCTATGAACGATACGGTCACAACAGGTCTTATCGTATTTTCGATGATAAATTCTCCATCACCTCCTTGGGGTGGATTCACCGCAGGGTCTTTGTGTTCATCGTGTGTTTCTTGGGCATGCTAGTGTTCCCGATCCAAGGGGACAGAATCCATACCAGACTGGCCATGATGGCCAAAACTTTGATGGAAGGGATCAAGGGGAAGACATATACCTTTATCCCTATGATCATTGCAGATATGTACAGGGCCCTGGAGCGCTGTCAGAAAGGGTACAGATACTTCGAGGGTTGCAATTTGCTGTTGCAGGTTTGGTTGTTAGAACATCTCCAAAGGGGTCAATACTGTCAAGAGTTTCCACGAAGGCCGTGGAATGATCATATAGCCTTCCACCATCCCAAGAAAATGACATACATTCCAGACATGTTTGCTCAACCAAAGGATGCTATAGGATGGGTGCAGTTTTTCAACAATCTGACCGAGGACCAGGTTCAATGGATGTTCGAGTGGTTCCCTACCGATGAATTCATCATCAGATCCAGGAATGTTCAACACTTGGTACTGATCAGGTTAAGGGGCATATACCCTTATGCTCCCCTCAGGCTTATGAGACAAGCAAGCAGGAAGCAGGTCAAACCACGGGTTGCTAAAATGAGTCACTTCATAGCTGATTTTTAGGGTGATGCCATTCCATACAAAAATGAAGCACATCACATATGGCACTTGAAGATTATCTTAAAAAAGGATACTATTGAGCCAGATCGATATCATGCTGGACATGCATACTTCTACCCCTCATGGTTGGATGATAACATAGGGGGAATATTTGAGCCAAGAGTTGGTCCAGGAAACAGTGTCATAGACGAAGTTGCCTAAGCACAAGTAAAATATAACAAACTGCGCAAAAGAATCCGGGAGTTTGAAGTCGAGCATATGGAGCAACATAGGGCTGATATGGAAATTATCAATGAGTGGAAAGAGAGGGCTGTTAAATCTAGTGAAAGGTTGGAGTATCTAGAGTACAGTCTGATGGAATTAGAAGGGAAAATGAGGAAGAGAGTCACCGATTGCCAGAACGTTGAAGGAAACGAAGGAGGACATTTGGCAAGGGCATTCCTACTGCTGAACCTGCGCGAACTGGGGGATTTGATCGACAAGAACATCCTGCCTGGAGAAGGTCCTTCTGGGACCAAGTAGATTAGGTTTACTTGCTTCTCAAATGTAATAAGGCCAAGCGCCATTAATGACTTATCTTATTTACTGTCGTTTTGGGTCATCTATCTTTACATTAATGAAATGAGGAAATTATTGGCACTAAATTTCTCCAAATCTATTTGTCGCTAGGCCTACCTCGGGCACAACAAGGCTCCCAAACTAGGACACGAATTTACATTCCCGCAATATGTGTTTAAATACTGTAGACTTTTTCAAAATCTCTACTGACTTGTTTACCTTTTTTTTCTTTTTTTTTATTATTCACATCCCCTAAGGTTGGTTCGCACATACTGGCATCATCAGCATATCACACCAGATCTAGAGGCCCTCCACCTCCTCCTCCTCCAAATAACACGAAAAGCAGAGGAAAAGCTAATATGGATGACTTAAGTGGTATTCGAAAGGAAAACGCTGAGAATGTGGAAACTTCAGACGGTCGAAGCACTCTAGCCCAGAATGAATTGGTTCTGCGATTAGAGCAGAAAATACTGGAGTTACAAGGAGAACTTGAGCAGGTCCGCAACCTAGCAAACCTCACTGTCACTCTAAACGTCCTGGACATCAACCTACAAAATACCAAAAACCCAGCACCTCCCCAAAATACGCCTACCCAGCATCCGCAAGATCCTCCCGCCCCTCATCAATATGTAGCCCCACCTTAAAATCCCAATCATTTACCGATACCGACTCCTCCACAACACCACCATCAACCAACCCAGTATCCGCAAACCACCACCTATCACACCCCTCAGAACACACCTCACCTTGTTCCCGATCCTCAAAACTCCATCAACGACCACCACTACACCCAAATCCCTAGCACTCACCAAAACAACCCTATATATGTGGAAACCATGCCTCACTCCACTCAACCAATCTCTTATATATTGGAATCTGCTGAGAAGGACCTGCTCCTCAAGAACATGGCCGAAGAGCTCAAGAAATCGACAAGCCGAGTTCAAGGTGTTGAAGGAGGTAAAGGGATAGAAGGTCTGAACTACGAGGATTTATGCATACAACCAGATGTGGAACTGCCAGAGGGTTACAAACCTCCCAAGTTCGAAATGTTCGATGGAACAGGTGACCCCAAGGTTCATCTGAAAACTTACTGTGACAAGCTCGTAGGGGTCAGAAAGGATGAAAGTATCCGAATGAAGCTCTTCATGAGAAGCCTTACCGGAGATGCCTTGTCCTGGTACATAAGCCAGAACCCTAAGAAGTGGGCCAATTGGGTGAGCATGGCATCAAAATTTATGGATCGGTTCAGGTTTAATACAGAAAATGCACTGGATGTCTTCTATATCCAGAACTTAAAGAAAAAGCCAACTGATACTTTCCGCGAGTATGCTACTCGGTGGAGGTCGGAAGAAACCAAGGTCAGACCAGCACTAGAAGAAGAGCAAATGAACAAGTTCTTTGTCAGGGCACATGACCATAGAATATTATGAAAGGCTAATGGTCATTGAGAATCACAAGTTCTCCGATATCAGCAAACTCAGAGAAAGGATTGAAGAGGGTATCAAAAACAAGATGGTGACAAATTTTGAGGCACTATAGGCCACGAACAAAGCATTGCAATCAGGCAGCATATCAAAGAAGAAAGAAGCGGGGGCAGTAATGGTGGCTCGAGGCCCAAAATCTCCGCTCACATACCAAACACCTCCACCCACATACCAAACACCTCCGCCCACATACCAACCCTCATCTCCCAGATATTCCTAACCCGTCACCGCATATCACACTTATATTACGCAGCCAACCTACTATCATTCACCTCCAACTCGTCCAAATTAATAGAAACCCCGACCTAACTTTGATCACAAACCACCCAGACAATACACTACCATAGCTAAACCCATCGACCAGCTGTATGAGAGATTGAAGGCTACTGGTTATGTCACCCCTATTCCTGCTGTGGCAATGGAGAATTCATCTCAATGGGTCAACCCAAATAAAATCTGTGCATATCATTCTAGTATGAAGGGGCACACCATTGACGAGTGCCGGACATTGAAAGATAAGATCCAGACATTGATTGATAACAGGGTCATACAAGCGAAGGAAGCTGCACCCAACGTCTGCAAAAATCCTTTTCCAAATCATAGAGGTGATGGAGTACATGTGATATAGACGGACGAAGAATGGGATCCTGAGGGATCAATTAGGCTCATTCGGGAAGGCGATGATTTTAAACCTACAGTCACACTCACTCCTATTGTGGTACAGATACAACCGTCAGTCGAAGTTGAGGTAACTGCATCGGTTCCATTTGAGGTAGAGGTCACACCACCTGCAGCCTCACCCATTCCATTTGGGGTAGAAGTGGTCGCACCCTTCATAGTGACAGTAGCAACCACACCTCCTTTCAACTCTAATGCCATACTATGGGACTATGTTGCTGAAGCCAGGTGAAAAGGGAAAGCAAAGATGGAAGAATCTGATGCCGCACAAGGAATGACCAGAACGGGAAGGATCTATACACCCGAACATTTGGGAGCCGAGCAAGGAGGCTGCTACTAAGCAACCTGTTATTGAAACCGGGCCAGACGATCTCTGGAGGAAAGTACATGCGAGGGAATACTCAGTCGTATATCATTTAAACAAAACTCCCGCCCAGATATCCATCTTGTTGCTACTACAAAATTTGGAAACACATAGGAGTGCCCTGATGAAGGTGCTAAATGAAGCTTACGTGCCAAACAACATCACTAGTGAAGAAATGGCCAACATGGTAGGGCAAGTGCTGGAAAGCCATAAGATCACCTTGCATGAGGATGAATTGCCACCTGAAGGGTTAAGCCACAACAGGGCACTGCATATCACGGTATAGTTCGAAGACAAATTCATTGCTAGGGTCATAATAGATGGGGGCTCGAGTCTCAACATTTGTCCTTTAACTACTCTGAATAGATTGGGCAAGGATTTCCACGAGATACGGGCAGGAAGTATGAATATGAAAGCCTTTGATGGGTCTCAAAGGGCCATAATTGGGGAGATTAACCTTTGCCTGCAGATGGGGACAACTTGGTTCAATGTTGAATTCCAAGTGCTTGACATATCAGCTTCATACAATCTTCTGTTGGGTCGACCTTGGATACATGCCGCTGGGGCCGTGGCTTCCACACTACACTAGGCCGTGAAGTTCGAGTGGAACCACCAGAAGGAAGTCATTCACGGAGATGGGCGTTACCCCATTTACACCAGTCAAACTATCCCGGTCATCGAGAATAGAAGGAGGCTGGGTGGAGAAACTTATCATCACATTGAACATGTCAACGCGATTGAAAAGGACAAGTGGTGGAGTAACAAAATAGAAAGCATACTGGCATGGTCTGGGTACGAACCTGGCAAAGGACTGGGAAAGGATCTCCAGGGCATTACTAAACCAATACAGCTGAAACGTCACGGCACAACTTTCGCGTTGGGGTACCCGTATACCTGACAAGAGTATAATGACTGGTCGCCACTATGGCGTGGTCCTTATTACCCTCTTGAGCAACCGGTGCTATATTTGGGGTCATACTTTTCATCAGGCCGATACAATATGGGGGACTACAAAAGAAGAAGCTTTAGCTGGGCTGAGGAACATTTTCCTGGAAGACAAGGATATGGATCGCAGTGCGATAATTGAGGAGGAGGAGGAGGAGGAGGAAGAAGAAGACCTCACCATTCAGACTGTGGAGAAGGGAGTTGTCCTCAAGAATTGGACTGCCACACCATCGCAGGCCCGCCGATTCCCTGGGTAGCTTGGCGCTTAGTCTAATTTATTTCTATATCCATGCTAGGCATTTCAAATGTTTTCAGTAATTTT
Organism: Nicotiana attenuata; assembly: GCF_001879085.1. Classification (NCBI taxonomy): domain Eukaryota; kingdom Viridiplantae; phylum Streptophyta; class Magnoliopsida; order Solanales; family Solanaceae; genus Nicotiana; species Nicotiana attenuata. The sequence goes on from NC_031998.1 coordinate 9,909,057, forward strand.
GTTTTAGAGACACATTTTGTTTCAAAATAATTGCTCAATTCATCGAGCCATACTTGTTTTGGGGTATTTTCAAATCTAATCAATGCTTTGCTATTTATCATTCATTATTATCTTTCATTTTCTTTCTACAGCGTTGTTATTACTTTTCCTGATGAACCGATGATTGTGACATGTAATGAGATAACGCAACATAAGGATAGTGACTCAGAAGAAGAGGATGAAATACTTGAGGAAGTTGTCAGGGAGGTTGAGAACTTTAAGAATAAACCTAAGTCCAACATGGACGAGACCGAAGAAGTAAGTTTGGGAGATGCCGAAACCATCAAGGAAACTCGCGTAAGCATTCACCTATCACCGTCAGGGAAGGAAGAGTGCATTCGCTTCTTGAAGGAATATGAGGATATCTTTGCATGGTCATATGATGACATGACCGGTCTGAGCACATCCATAGTGGCTCACAAATTGCCTACCAATCCAATGTGTCCGCTAGTAAAGCAGAAACTCAAAAAGTTCAAACCAGATATGAGCCTGAAAAATCAAGGAGGAAGTCACTAAGCAAATCAAAGCTAAGGTTCTCAGGGTAGTTGAGTACCCAACCTGGCTAGTCAACATTGTACCAGATCCGAAGAAAGATGGGAAAGTCAGGGTGTGTGTTGATTATCGAGATTTAAATAGAGCAAGTCCCAAGGACGATTTTCCACTGCCAAATATACATATCCTGATCGAAAATTGCACCAAGCATGAACTCCAATCCTTTATAGATTGCTTTGCGGGATATCACCAAATCTGGATGGACGAAGAAGACGCAGAGAATACAGCTTTCATCACACCGTGGGGAGTATAGTGCTACAAGATGATGCCATTTGGTCTAAAGAATGCTGGGGCTACTTACATGAGGGCCATGACAACCATCTTCCATGATATGATACACAAAGAAATAGAGGTGTATGTCGATGATGTCATCATCAAATCCAAGAGAGCCGCAGATCACATAACAGACTTGAGAAAGTTCTTTGACGGGTTAAGAAGGTACAATCTAAAACCGAATCCTGCAAAATGTGCATTCGGGGTTCCCGCGGGAAAGTTATTGGGATTCATTGTCAGTCGCCGAGGAATCGAGTTGGAACCGTCCAAAGTTAAAGCTATCCAAGAGTTATCGCCACCGAAAAGCAAGAAGGACGTGATGAGCTTCCTAGGACGTCTCAACTATATCAGTCGCTTCATAGCACAGTCCACAGTTATATGTGAACCCATCTTCAAAATGTTAAGGAAAGTTGCTGAAACCAGTTGGACCAAAGATTTTCAGAAGGTTTTTGACAAAATCAAGGAATACCTGTCCACACCACCAGTCCTAGTCCCGTCGGAACCTGGGAGACCTTTGCTACTCTATTTGCCCGTATTAGATGGAGCTTTCGGATGTTTTTTGAGACAAGATGACGAGACAGGAAGAAAGGAGCAAGCCATATACTACTTGAGTAAGAAACTCACACCTTATGAAGCACGATACTCCCTGCTGGAACGCACTTGTTGTGCTTTGACCTAGAAAACTCAGAAATTGAGGCATTACTTTTGTGCCTATACCAAGTTCCGCATATCTAGGATGGACCCTCTGAAGTACATCTTTCAGAAGCCCATTCCAACCGAGAAGTTAGCCAAGTGGCAGATACTGCTAAGTGTGTTCGATATTGTCTATGTAACTCAAAAGGCGGTCAAAGGACAAGCATTGGTAGATCATCTTGCTGAAAATCCTGTGGGTGGAGAATATGAACCCTTAAAGACATATTTTCCTGATGAAGAAGTATCGTTCGTAGGAGAAGACATTGCTGAAGCTTACGACGATTGGAGAATGTTCTTCGACGGAGCTGCAAACTTCAAAGGAGTGGGCATCGGAGTAGTATTGGTATCAGAAATAGGTCAACACTACCCTGTATCCGCAAAACTTAGGTTTCCATGCACCAACAATATGGCAGAATATGAGGATTGTATCATGGGGCTCAATCTGGCCATTGATATGAATATACAAGAGCTGCTGGTAATCGGTGATTCAGATCTTCTAGTACATCAGGTTCAAGGAGAATGGGCTACAAAAAACACCAAGATACTACCATACTTGTATCATGTGCAAGAATTGATGAAGAGGTTCACAAAGATAGAGTTCAAGCATGTGCCCAGAATCCAGAACAAGTTCGCAGACGCACTGGCCACCTTATCATCAATGATACAACACCCAAACAAGAATTTCATTGATCCCGTCCCGGTGAGGATCCACAATCAACCGGCTTACTGTGCTCATGTTGAAGAGGAAACAGATGGAAAACCTTGGTTTCATGACATCAAAGAATATTTGGCAAGAGGAGAATATCTAGAGCAAGCAAACCATACTCAGAAATGCACTCTGCGGAGGTTGTGCAATCACTTCTTCCAGAGTGGAGGGACCCAGTATAGAAGAACTCCTGATCTGGGATTGTTAAGGTGTGTTGACGCAAAGGAGGCTTCCAGATTGCTCGAGGAGATACATGCCAGAACTTGTGGACCACATATGAACGGTTTTGTTCTAGCCAAGAAAATACTCATAGCTGGATACTTTTGGATGACCATAGAGACGGATTGCATCTGGTACGTTCAGAAATGCCACCAATGCTAGGTACATGCAAACATGATAAAAGTACCACCAAACGAGCTCAATGCAACAAGTGCCCCTTGGCCTTTTGCCGCCTAGGGAATGGATGTCATCGGTCCGATCGAGCCCACTGCTTCAAACGGGCACCGGTTCATTTTGGTGGCCATCGACTATTTCACAAAATGGGTAGAGCCGCATCTTACAAGGTTGTAACCAAGAAAGTCATCGCGGACTTTGTCAAGGATCGTATTGTTTGCCGATTCGGAGTTCCTGAGTCTATTATCACTGATAATGCCGCCAATCTCAACAGTGACCTGATGAAAGCCATGTGTAAAACCTTCAAAATCAAGCACAAACACTCTACAACATACACGCCTTAGATGAATGGAGCTGTGGAAGTTGCTAACAAAAAATCAAGAAGATACTAAGGAAGATGGTAGAAAATCACAAACAATGGAATGAGAAGCTACCCTTTGCCCTATTAGGGTACCGCACTACGGTCCACACATCAACTGGGGCAACTCCCTATTTACTGGTTTATGGTACCGAAGCTGTCCTTACAGCCGAGGTAGAGATTCCTTCCTTGAGAATAATACAAGAAGCCAAACTCAGCGACGCAGAATGGATAAGGAGCCATTATGAGCAACTGGCCCTTAAAGACCGAAAAAGAATGAACGCAGTATGTCGCGGTCAGCTTTATCAGAACAAAATGTCCAGAGCTTTCAACAAAAGGGTCAAACCAAGACAATTCGCACCGGGATAGTGGTGCTGAAGAAGATCTTCCCGCATCAAGATGAAGCCAAAGGGAAATTCTCTCCCAACTGGCAAGGTCCTTACATGGTTCATCGGGTGCTAACAGGAGGAGCACTTACACTTGCAGAAATGGACGGAGAAGTCTGGCCAAAACCGATCAATTCAGATGCACTCAGGAGATACTATGTTTATATTGTTTATATTCCTTCATATGATGTATTTGAACTAAGCTTGACCTGATTCCCGTTTAAGAGGGGATACGTAGGCAGCCCTGTAGGTTCGGTCATAACATAATAAAATATTCATTGCCCCCCAGCACCAGAAATTGGGGCAGAATTTTAAGGAGGACCCTCAAAATTCCGGAGCAAGTCCAGCCAATGCCATCATATGCCAGACAGTCAGCAATCGGTTAAGAAATTGGGGCAAAATTTTGAGAAGGATTCTCAAAATTTCGGAGAAGATTCAGTAAGAGCCATCACCCGCAAAACGGCCGAACGATCATTTACCAAACTGGGATAGAATTTTGAGGAGGACCCTCAAAATTCTAATACAAGAAAGTTGCAACGTCTCTGAAACGTGTTACAATTATTGGTTCATTTAAATTACTCAATATTTCACTGTGTTTTCTAAAATAACTCTATCTTCATCAATAAGTGCATATTTTCGAAAACTCCATTTTCGTAACAGGCAGGTGTTACCCAAGGCGACTCAAGCAAGGCCTCCAGAACGGAGGGAAGCAAAGCCAGCGGGCGAAGGCGCGAACCAACCTCCCCTTACAAAACTTACAATTTTTCTTCGGATGCAGGCGTGGTGAACATAACAGAATCATTCGCAAACATACACATATCAAAGTCACTATCAATCAAGCCACCGGACGCAAATATATCTCCTGCTAAGAAACATTCTACTCCTATTCACTGTATAAGGCTAAGCATTGCCTTCTCTTTGCATGAGACTAAGCCCTGTCTCAAAATCTTGCATGAGGCTAAGCACTGCCTCCATATTTGAATAAGGCTAAGCATTGCCTTCTCTTTGCATAAGACTAAGCCCTGTCTCAAAATCTTGCATGAGGCTGAGCCCTGCCTTCATATTTGCATAAGGCTAAGCATTGCCTTCTCATTGCATGAGACTAAGCCCGGTCTCAAAATCTGCATGAGGCTAAGCCCTGCCTCCATATATGCATAAGGCTAAGCATTCCCTTCTCTTTGCATAAGACTAAGCTCTGTCTCCCTATCTATATAAGGCTAAGTCTTGCCTCCGTATTTGCACAAGGCTAAGCACTGCCTTCTCATGGGACTAAGCATTGTCCCTCCCTGCAAAAATGTTCCTTTATTCTAAACTGGGCACTCTCTTCTTCCCTCGGGCTAACCTCTGCCCCAAACTCCGCACAAGACTAAGCTTTATCTTGCTATCATTTTTGGTATCATATCTTTGCACTTCATGGGCTGACATACAGCCAACCTGTCCAAAGGCGTCATAGTCCAAAGGCATCATCCTCACAGCCTGAAGACACCATGCCATGGCCTGAGGATCCCTCAAACTTGCACAACATTATTCAAAGGCGTCATGGTTTAGAGGCACCATCCTCGTAGCCCGAGAACATCATTTCATGGCCTGTGAATCTCCTATCTCATAATTCATGGCCCAGGACATCATAGTCTAAAGACGTCATCCTCACCGTCCAAAGACAGTCTTCATGGTCCAAAGGGAATTTGCATCATGTTTAAATTCTCGCAATACTCTATATATTTGCATGCATCGTATTTTAAGTTTTGCAGGTAATCCAGGAGGTAACCGTTCTTCAAACGGGAGCAACTTTCACTCCGATTTTCGTTCATACCATTTTCACTTCGCCATTATAACTGATTCCATTAATTACCCACCTTACTCTGTGACCATTTAGATATCTGCCCTATAATACATCCGCTACACTCCAAACCCACAATCATAACTCAATCTGACATTACACTTCACAAAAAAAAACCTTTTCCATCGGCTTCATTCACCGTTTGGTCAAGAACTACTGTGGCCTGATTCCTGTAAAACCAGGGATATGTAGGCAACTCAGAGACAAGGGTTTGGCCTCTATTTCTTTCGAAACACCCATTTGGTCAAAATCGATCATCATTTCTTTACCCGAAAACTCTTTCATCCTTCTCGGTAAAGAGGGGCAGTTGTGTATATCTAACTTTTCCCTCATATATTTTTAAATATGCATGCATACTTTCAAAATATTATGCATACATGCACAAATGTTTCTACGATTTTTCTATAATTTTAAGGGCCTTAAATAAATATATTTCTGCATTTTTTATTATATAAATATTCAAAAATCATCCCTCATATTGATGATTTAATCATCTAAATTCATCATTAGGCTCATATAAGTGTTCAAATATTTTAATTGTATTTTTTACAATCACATTTGCATTTTTAGACTTTAATTGCATATTTTGCAACAATAGCCTATACATATGCATAACTATATTACCCATATAACAAATAGCTTTTATATTTTTATAATATTAAGTAATTATTTAAATCACCTTCATGCGTGAAAATCATTTTTTATCATTTAATTAGCTATTTTTTAAATTATTTTATTTAGTATAATCGGTATTTAACAAATAGCCCCTAATTTATACCCAAATCGGACCCCCCCCCNATTTATACCCAAAATTGGACCCCCCAATCCAATTTAATTAAACCCAGGCCCAAATTACCCCAGCCTAAACCTAAAGACCTCTACTCGGCTCCAAACCCCTCTAATCTTGGTCGTTGATCTCTGAGATCAACGGCCTCCGTTCATTCTTTCCATTTTTAACTCAAACGACCCCCTAACCCTATTCATTTGTTACAATCAGCCGCCCTTAGATCCCCTTCTTCTCGGGTTCTCTCTAAAACTAACCCTAACCCTAGAGCCGTCACCTAAATTTTCCCCCAGACCCTTCGATTATTACCCGTTCCATGGGATTCCCTGGTGATTTGAGGCCCCTACCGGCCTCTTACCTCTTCTGATTGTTCGATTTTGTTGATTCATGAAGGGATCTCGAAGAGATCCAACCCAGATTTTGTTCGAAACCGTTTAAGAATCCACCTATGGCAATCTCCGTTTGTGAGTAATATTATCTTGTGTTTATGGCTCGAATCTCTGGTTCGAACCCAGATTTTCTTTTATCTCTGTCATTTTCTCAAAACACTCATCTCTTACACTTTGAATCTATTCGGATTCTGGTAGATTTGAAACGTTTTCGAGTTTATACGCTATCTTTCTTTAAAACTTTTCTCTTTATCATCGACTTATTTTAATGTTCCTCCAAATTATGGTTTTTGATTCTTTATTATTTGCTGTAGATTTGAAGTGGTTTCGAGTTTCTATAGCATTTTTCTTTAAAGGTTTTCTGCTTTCCTTACCATTAATCGATCCTAATGTTTCTCTAAAACTAGGGTTCCACTTCTTATTATTTCTGCAAAGAACTTTTCTAAGAGTTTCTGAGTGTTTGAAGTTGGTAATCTTTACTCTTATGTTCTAGTCCTTTGTTAGTTCATTTGTCTTACTGTCCGCTTCAATTTTTCTCGCTATTTTTTATCTCTGTCAATCAAAATAGATTGACTGATTTTTACTTAAGTTTCGAATCATATTTTCCTATTAAAATTAGTACTTCCCCGTGATTTTACCTATTTTCCTCATTTATAACTTTTAATTGGTACTACCTGCCTTAGTTAGATTAATTAGTCTAATCTATGGTCTTTAGACTTATTGCTTACCTTATTTAACTTCAATCATGCTTGCTGGCTGATTTCGTATGAGATACTCCATGATTTAAGTGATATTAATTGATTAGGTTAGCCCTAACTGACTGGTTAATTGATTTGCATACTTTATTTATGTGCCGTTAATTTTCCTTGCCTTATTTGTTTACTCTGCTCAAAGCTATATAAGCCTCACTCTTTTTCTTTAAAGACATACACACACAGAGACATAGAAAAGTACACAAAGTTCTTGCTCTTGCTCTGTCACAATCTTCTACTCTTTGCTGTTACGTTGTCTAGCCGGCTGGAAGCCATGGCTAGACCTTTAGACCCCGTTTGTTTCACTCTTCTATTCCAAATTCCTAACTGGTATGCCTCCACTTTACTATCATTCAAACCTCTGTATGATTTAATTTGTGTACTTCCTGTTCTCAGCATGTCTACTTTCATGTTATTGAATCAGTATGTTCTTTGTTATCAGCCTGCCTATTTTTAACTAGAACTATGTGCTTCATGCTAACACTCTTAATCAGCATGCCTTACTTACATATGATTAGACCAAGAGGGTTTCTATTTTTAGCATGTCAGCATGCCTGCTTCTAGTAATTAGACCTATGTATTTTCTTGCTTTCAGCATGTCTACATGTCTGCCTCTATGCTATTAGGTCTATGTCTACTTGCCCTGTTCTAAGTCCTCACCCTTAACAAACCTCTGATTAAGTCATGGTCTCTGTGCCCTCAACCCTGCTTGTTCTTCTATGTGATTGTCTGATCCTAGCAATACATGTCTGTATGTTAACCTAGTAATAGCTAAGGGATCGAGATCATGAGAAACCTTGTTAAACTAATTGATCCTATCTGTTGTTGATTGATGGGGTTCAGGGCTAAACCCCTTCTGTTAAATCTGGACAATAATGGCCTTTGCTTTGTGACTATGTTTCTGCTGAGACCCTTTGTTTCAGAATGCTTCTAACTATTTTTTACTCCTGAACTGTTTCAGTCTCAAACTGCATTTACTTCTGGACTGTTTTACTTCTCGACTATTCTACTTCTAAACTGTTTTTCTTAAAACTATTTCTAAACTTTGAAGCACTCTCACTCCTACTATTAGAATACTTAGGATTCTTCCCCTCCAGTGTGTGTACAGCCTAGGAATTCATGAGATTCCTCCGAACTCTGGCACTGGGGCTGGCCCTTCCACACTACACAAAAACTACTTCTCTTTAAAAGGATCTTGGTGTGAGCATTGCCCGGGGTCCCTGAGGCCCTTGGGAACTTTGACACACCAGGATACCCTCTCTTGGGCACTATGAGATATAGTACTTTGGACTGTTTGAAGGCCTGGTTTTTCCAGGTTTGCTTTGGGCCTATCCAGGCTCCCAATTGTATAGTATTACTTATTTCTGTAATTTATTCATGGTCTGTAATAATAATTATTGCAAACAAATATTGGGGATATTAGTAAAAGGGAGGGATTTTTATATTTGTGGGCAAATCGGGTAGAAATCATTTTCTTAGGATTATGATGCTTGTCTACTTGCATTAAAAACCATGCTTATATGTTGTTTTGTGCACTAGAGAATATGTTTATAGGTGCATCTGTTTCCGCAACTTCTGCTTTTTGAAAGTTCTGCATAATCATGTCCACTTAGAAGACCTGTCACTACGTTGCTACTAATCCTGCCTAATAATCACATTCATTGTCTTATGTGCATTAGAAACCATGCTTTAGGTTTTTATTGCATTCACCTAAATACCATGTCCATATCGTATAAAATCAGTAACTACCATGTCTAAAAGGATAGGTTTTAAAAAATAGTCCCAACACCTAGATATCTGTTCGTAAAGATAAATACGTATTAAATCAATCTTGTATTGTTCAGCACTTAGACAACATGTTTGTAGAACATAACGAATAAAATCTGCCTGTTTAAAATCGTTTGTTCGTCTATTAAGACTCTGAATACGACTAGATATCATGTTACAGGACATCTCAGATCCACGCCTAGGCAAGCCTGTAGGGTAATCAAAATCTTACAAAAATGTAAAACCGTGCTTTGTTTAATTATTTGTGAATTGCCCAGATTCAGCAAGCCCTAAAATCAGTAGGCAAACTGATTAGGTCTCTATTGCCTCGCTTTAACACAATGGTGCATATATTCAGTTTGTCATGCTCACCTAGATATCCTGCTCTAGGATCCTCTGAAATATCTGAAATCTTGCATGTTTGAGACGTGCTATTGTCTGCTTGTGTGAGGAGGTAAAAGTGAGCCTTTAATTGACCCTCTATGTGAATATCCTACTTATTTTTGCTTGTCACTCAGATTTTCTCCTTCTAAGCACTTTAGGAGAGTCTAGAACTGCCTTAATTAGAGGCCCTAAACACCTCCAAGGCCATAAGGAAGGGACGGGTAATGCACGCATAGAGTACGTTCAATTAGAATCGCTTATATAACCATTAAAGGGAGGGTAATTGTGTAGTAAAGGATATGATGGCCTGTGCGCTAATGCTATGTGTAGCGCCCCAACTTGGGGACGATTACCAAGCATTGTACAGAAGTGATCCTATAGGCTAAAAATATAGGACCCCCTTTACCCCTTGTTTTAAACAAAATGTCTGTTTGTCTAATTTACTTTGTTTGCTTTAGACTAATTCACCTAATTCGAGTTTGTCCAGGACCCACCATTGTGGATCTCGAGGTGTTCTTAACACCTTCCCTCAAGGTTATTTCGAGCCCTTACCCAATATCTGGTAACGCAAACTGGTTTATGAGTTATTTGCTTTAGGTGCCCTAACGCACCTTAAATCCGTTAGGTGGTGCCTCTTCAAATTCCATACCCATTTACCAAAAGGAAATGAGTTGTCCCAAGTAAATGTCGAAACCCGGACCCCGCGAGGAAAAAAAGGGGGCGCGACAGCATGTCGACTCTGCTTGGGATATTTTAGGCGCTTACCATAACGAACTTGTTTCTGTGAATTAGTCTTAATCATGCCTTATTTTGTTGATACAACCTTCCCTCTCCCCTTTACTTGGATTTAATTGCTTATCTATCAAGCATTTATGATTTCTTTTATTTCCTGAAACTGACTTGTCTCCTTTTTTTTACTGTCTTTTAATTATTTAAATACCGCATTTATCATTTTTTTAAACGTGCAAATACTTGACAACATGCTATTTATTGCTGCATAAATCATGCTCAACATCATATTCCACTCGTGCGTAATCAATCCCATAGCAATGCTTGATGAGTGTTTGCTCTTTTCCTATATATATCATCCACTAAATGTGGAAAGGCGTATTTGCGGTAAAACTAGTCGATCAGCGGTGCAGTCGACGGTTCCGTGCCTTTTCCCCTCAAGTTTGCCGCTTGAGGGTCCCAATCTAGACCTCTATAGCAACTTTACTCTGATTAATTGTGCATGCATCATGGTCAAACCTAGCCGAGTTAATATGTTGTCAACATAATAACCCTTTAAGACAAGCCTCGTCCATAGTCCATTGGGTTTTCCATAATCCCAACAGACGCAACCACGATTGTGTGCATTAATTTGGAGAAATAAGTGCCAATATGCTAATCATTGTTGTATAAATAGTCGGATCTGGAGGGGGAAAGGGCCTAACCATATCTTGTTTTTGCAGAAAATGAGGCACGAAATCTCCCGGTTCGGCATAGTTAGTAACCTACCATCACCATTGCTAGATTGGTGGAGGGATCTTCCATCAAGTGACCAAAATCATGTGAAAAGGGTCTTAGGAAATTTGCCTTCTTTGTTGAACCTCCAGCCAAACAAAATGTTGATCGAGGCTGCCGCAATGTTCTGGGACAAAGAAAGAGCAGTGTTCCGCTTTCGAAGCATAGAAATGACCTCTCTCTTGGAAGAAATAGGAGGATTTGCTGGGCTACCTTGGGACAGCCTTGGTTTATTGGCACCTGAAAATCGCACTACTAGAGGATTTCTTAAAATGATGGGGTTGCAGAAAATTGATGACTTGGAGTTCCTGAAAAACTCCTACATACCCTTCGACTTCCTCTACGAACGATATGATCACAGGAGGTCTTACCGTATTTTCGATGATAAATTCTCCATCACCTCCTTGGGGTGGATTCACCACAGGGTCTTTGTGTTCATCGTGTGTTTCTTGGGCGTGGTAGTGTTCCATATCCAAGGGGACAGAATCCATACTAGACTGGCCATGGTGGCCAAAACTTTGATGGAAGGGATCGAGGGGCAGACATATACCATTGTCCCTATGATCATTGCAGATATGTACCGGGCCTTGGAGCGCTGTCAGAAAGGGTACAGATTCTTTGAGGTTGCAATTTCATGTTGCAGGTTTGGTTGTTAGAACATCTCCAAAGGGGTCAATACCGTCAAGAGTTTCCATGAAGGCCGTGGAATGATCATATAGCCTTCCACCATCCCAAGAAAATGACATACATTCCAGACATGTTTGCTCAACCAAAGGATGCTATAGGATGGGTGCAGTTTTTCAACAATCTGACCGAGGATCAGGTTCAATGGATGTTCGAGTGGTTCCCTACCGACGAATTCATCATCAGATCCAGGGATGTTCCACACTTGGTACTGATTGGGTTAAGGGGCATATACCCTTATGCTCCCCTCAGGGTTATGAGACAGGTAGGCAGGAAGCAGGTCACACCACGGGTTGCTAAAATGAGTCACTTCATAGCTGATTTTCAGGGTGATGCCATTCCATACAAAAATGAAGCACATCACATATGGCACTTAAAGATTATCGTAGAAAAGGATATTATTGAGCCAGATCGATATCATGTTTGACATGCATACTTGTACCCCTCATGGTTGGATGATAACATAGGGGGAATATTCGAGCCAAGAGTTGGTCCGGGAAATAGGTTCATAGACGAAGTTGCGGAAGCACAAGTAAAATATAACAAACTACGCAAAAGAATCCGCGAGTCTGAAGCCGATCATATGGAGCAACGTAGGGCTGATATGGAAATGATCAATGAGTGGAAAGAGAGGGTTGTTAAATCTAATGAAAGGTTGGAGTATCCAGAGTACAGTCTGATGGAATTAGAAGGGAAAATGAGGAAGAGAGTCACTGATTGCTAGAACGCTGAAGGAAACAAAGGAGGACATTTGGCAAGGGCATTCCAACTGCTGAACCTGCGCAACTGGGGGATCTGATCGACAAGAACATCCAGTCTGGAGAAGGTCCTTCTGGGACCAAGTAGATTAGGTTTACTTGCTTCTCAAATGTAATAAGGCCAAGTGCCATTAATGACATATCTTATTTAGTGTCATTTTGGGTCGTCTATCTTTACATTAATGAAATGAGGCAATTATTGGCACTGCATTTCTCCAAATCTATTTGTCGCTAGGCCTACCTCGAGCACAACGAGGCTCCCACACTAGGACACAAATTTACATTCCCGTAATATATGTTTAAATACTGCAGACTTTTTCAAAATCCCTACTGACTTGTTTACCTTTTATTTTTCTTTATTTTTATTATTCCCATCCCCTAAGGTTAGTTCACACATACTGGCATCATCAGCATATCACAGTAGATCTAGAGGCCCTCCACCACCTCCTCCTCCAAATAACACGAAAAGCAGAGGAAAAGCTAAGATGGATGACTTAAGTGGTATTTGAAAGGATAACGCTGAGAATGCGGAAACTTCAGACGGTCGAAGCACTCCGGCCCAGAATGAATTGGTTCTGCGATAATATGTTGATGATGTTACCCAAAGTGGCTGAGATGATATGATGGGATGCCCTTAAAGGCTTGATGAGGTTACGAACACATGTACCTATGCACGACATGACATTCATACGCATATACATGAAACTATCAGTACTTCATGATTTATAGAGTTATCCAGACTTACAAGTTGAGTCATTTACTCTATATTTCTTTCATGTCTTTTATGTACTTATTTATGTGGCTTACATACTCGGTACATTATTCGTACTAATGTCCCTTTTGTTTGGGAACGCTGCATTTCATGCCCGCAGGTCTCGATAGACAGGTCAAGAGTCCTCCAAGTAGGCGATTAGCACAGCGGAAGATGTTGGTGCACTCCGTTTGCTCCGGAGTTGCTTGTTTGGTCAGTGTGATTTAGATGTGCATTGTTTGGTATGGCGAGGCTCTGTCTCGACCTTTATGACAATTATGTATCCTTAGAGGCTTGTAGATAGATGTCATATACGCAAACAATTGTATGGCCTTGTCGGCCTATGTTCAGAATACGAATGGTTATTTTGGTCTTAGAGACCCATATGTCTTATGTATAAGTTGGCATTACGTGTTGTATTCTACCTACTTTATGGCAACCTCTACGGCTCAGTTATCTATGATAGTATGATACGAAAAGATACGTTATGTTGGTACTCGGTTGAGTAAGGTACCGGGTGCCCGTCGCGGCCCATCGGTTTGGGCCGTGATAAAAAGTGGTATCAGAGCAGTTCTGTCCTAGGGAGTCTACTGATAACTAGGGATTCTAGCCTATTTTATGCTCTTTTTTGCTTAGGTTTTGGATTAAAAGTACGTACAAGTATTCCCGAAAGCTAACTTAGTGTGCTTGTTTGCAGTGTTTGGTCAAAAAGAGACAAGGAAGTCATAACCAACTCAAAAAGGAGTGAAACCTGCACAAGTTCAAAGTTGAAAGAAAAGGGGCACAGACAGCGAGAAATAGCTGCTGACGCGAGTGGCTTACCGCTGAGGTAGTCCTGATACCGCTCTCAGCGGATTGAGGAACCAAAGAAGTGTTTTTGAAGCTTAACAAGTTACCGCTGATTCTCGCCCTCAGCGGAAGGGAGAATCAGAGAACTAAAAGTGGAGCTAAAAATTGAAGATCGCAGTCCGCAATGTTGTCTCGCGGCCGCGGTTAAAGGAGCGCAAAGGCGAGTGTTTTTTCGCTCTCAGCAGACTCAAAGTTCAGAACCAGCTAAAAAGAGAAGAACCGCGCTCCGTGCTTGCCTTTGCGCGGCTGCAGTAGTCCAAGTGCTGAGGCGGTCCATTTTCCGCTGTCAGCGGAATCCCCGTAGGGGCAATTTCGTCCGGAAAATTTAGCTGTGTATAAATAGTTCTCTTTCAGATTTTTAGGGCATCTGTTGTGATAGGAACACGTGTACAATAGCTTTTTGTTATTTTGAGTAATTTTAGAGCTTGGTTAACCATTAATCTTACATTCTTCTATTGTAATTACTTTTTATGGGTTATATTTCATCTAAATCTTTGAGTTCTTCTTTGATTATGAGTAGCTAAACCCATTAGCTAGGGTTGTGGCTCAACCCTAGTGTGGGTATTTAATGGGTCCTCAATTTTAGGGCTTAAATGTTTATGGGTTAATGATATTTGGCTTGATTTATGCTTTGAAGGTTGAATTGGTGGTTGCAAACATTGATTTGTGCCTTTTTCACTTAGGCTCTTCTTGAGAAAAGAGACTAAGTCTAGGAAATTCTGGCTAACAAGGAATTAGGGTGCATTCAAGAGATTGATAGGCCTAATTATAGGGTTAAACCTAGAGTTAGTAATACCCGACTTGAGCCAATTTTTGCTTGCATTGTTTGAACACCTAATTGGGCTTGAGAAAGCCAATTAGGGCAAAGTCACTCAAACTACCGAGAGGTATAGAGTGAGTAGTTATGTGCAATGGCTATATCATGATCCCAATTATCATAAATTCGCCCTAAGTCTTAGACCTCGTTAGATACTCACCTATGTGTAAGTCACTTCCCTAGTGCCTTTTTTATCAATTAAGAAAACCCTTAAAAAATATCATACTTAGCTTATTTTCCTACTTCATTTGTATTAAAGTAGAATAGTAAACCAACAAAGAATGATTGGAAGTGCAAACCAGAACATCACACATTGCTAGATTAGATAGGAACCCAATTCCAAACCTATCTTAGCTCTCTGTGGAAATCGATCCCGACCCCTCGGGTAAAAGCTGCATCGACCTCTCTTGCCATTCTATTGTGGTATAGGATTGGAGCCGATCACTTTTTGGCGCCGTTGTCGGGGAGCTAAATGGTTTTGGCTATCTATCTTACTAGTTTTGTGTCTTGTTTTTCTTTCCTTCTATGTTACTAACTTGTGTGAGTCATCAATTCCGGTACAAAATAGCAAACAATGATCCTCTTGGAAATGTTCTCCCGGGGGAGGAGGTAGATGATAATGGTGAAGATAAGGTGCCTCTAGTACCTCACGGTCAAAGAAGAGGCCGCCAGGACAATGACAACATTCCAGAACCTCCCCTGCCTCCTCCAAGAACTGCTCCTCAGGTGCTTCCAAACAAAGGATACGCAAGTGCAATTGTCCCACCGCGGATCCGGGCGGGCAATTTTCAAAGTACAAATGTGATGTTGACTTTATTGGAGCAGCGAGGGTATTTCACAAGTGCTCCCCATCAGAATGCATATAAACATCTTAAAGGCTTTATGGGTACCTGCTGGGGAAGCAAACAGACGAATGTGTTGGAGGATGTATTTAGATTGAGATTGTTCCCTTTTTCACTTAGAGGGAAAGCTTTGGACTGGATTGAAAGACTTCCCAACCATTCCATCACTACATGGGATGAGTTGGCGGATAAGTTTATAGCTAAGTTTTTATCGCCGGGGCATATGGCGACTTTGAGAGATGAGATCTTGGCCTTCAAACAGGAACCTAATGAACCACTTCATGAGATCTGGGAGAGGTATCGGACAATGGTGAAAGAATGTCCGAACAATTACATGATCGAAGCAATGATCCGGCAAACATTCTATTGTGGCATTAACACGACCAATCAGTGTGTAGTGAACCAGCTAGCAGGGGGAAATTTTATGAACACACCTTATGCTGAGGCGTGTGAGATATTGGATGAGATGGTAGATACTTCTTCAGCTTAGCAAAGTCGAGCTAATGTGCCACAGGGTGATCCCACTGTTATTCACCTGCACAAAGAGCTCCACGACCATGGCCAGGCAATAGCAGAGTTAACTACAACAATGAACCAGTTGGCAAAAGCTCAATTGCAGCAAGTTCAAATGCTGAGACAAGTAAACGCTATGGAAAGTGTAAACATGTTGGTCAACAAGAGGCGGCAAAGAGGTCAACAAAGTCAAGGAAGTCCGGATCAATATGAGCAAGGTAGTGGTGGTTTCAACCAAGATGATGGGTATGATGAGCAAAGTGAAGAAGTGCAGTACGTGAACAATTATCAAGGACAAAGGGGCAATGCTCCTAACCAACAACAACAGTGGAGATCCCAAGGGAATTGGGGAAATCAAAACCAACAAGGAAATGGCAACTGGGGGAACAACAATCAGAATTGGGGCAACCAGAACAACCAAGGAAACAAAGTGACAACAACAACAACTGGGGAGGAAACAACAACCAAAGGGGTTGGAATAATGTCAATCAAGGGAATCGGGGGAAAGGCTTCCAAAGGCCTCTGATGTATCAACAACCAAATAACCCGCCTATATTTCCATCCCAAGGTCCTAGCTCGTCAAACAATGATATGGGGAGGATCAAGATGATATTTGAGCAAATGATGAAAAAGAACGCCGACTCTGATGCCTAGTTGGCATCCCACAATACTTCAATCCGAAATTTGGAGGTTCAACTTGGCCAGATTTTGCAATCTTTAGATACTCGCCCGAAGGGGGCTCTACCTAGTGATATGGTAATAAACCCGAAGGGTGGGAACAATATCGGGCATGCAATGGCGGTGATCACAAGAAGTGGTCGAGGTGGTGATGTGAATACCTCCAAGAAAAAGGAAGTTGTGAGTGATGAGGTTGAAGTTCAAGATGATGATGTTCCTATAGTTGATGAGCAAGTGAGTGAAGAGAATTTGAATGCTGAAGTAAGAATTGATATTCATGATAATGAGGTGGAGACTCAAAATGACGTGAACCCGTCTAGGGAACACGTAATAGACATACCGAAAATGGTAGTACCAAAGGTTAAGGCTCCCTTGCCAAGGCCTCCTCCACCTTACCCTCAAAGACTTGCGAAGCAAAAGAATGAAAACCAATTTAAGAAGTTTATTGAGATGATGAAAAGCTTGTCGATCAATGTTCCTTTGGTGGAAGCTCTTGAGCAAATGCCGGGTTATGCCAAGTTTATGAAAGACTTGGTGACAAAAAAAAGATCTATGGATTGTGAGACCATTAAAATGACTCATCAAGTAAGTGCAATTGTGCACTCGATGGCTCCAAAGCTTGAAGATCCCGTCGCTTTCACCATTCCATGTACAATTGGGAGTGCGGATTTTGCAAAGGCATTGTGTGATTTGGGAGCAAGCATAAATTTGATGCCTTACTCTGTGTTCAAAACTTTGGGTATTGGTCAACCGAGAGCTACTTCAATGCGATTGCAAATGGCGGATAGAACAATGAAGAGGTCGCTTGGTATTATTGATGATGTTCTTGTCCGGGTGGACTAGTTTATCTTGCCTGTTGACTTTGCGATTCTAGACTGCGAAGTCGACTATGAGGTGCCTATAATTTTGGGAAGACCTTTCCTAGCAACTAGGAAGGCATTGATTGATGTGGAAGCCGGGGAGCTCACCTTCCGGGTGGGTGATGAAAAAGGCAATTGGATGGACTCTGGCTGATATTCGCCTTTTGCATGCACAAGATTATACTTGAAGATGATGCCAAGCCCTCCGTGGAACATCAAAGGAGGTTGAACGAGGCTATGCAAGAGGTTGTCAAAAAGGAGGTGATCAAGTGGCTTGATGCAAGGGTTCTATACCCCATCTCGGATAGTTCTAGACTTCACCGGTGCAATTTGTACCGAAGAAGGGGGGTATGACTGTGGTCACTAATGAGCGAAATGAGTTGATTCCCACCAGGACTGTCACCGGATGGAGGGCGTGCATGGACAGACGAAAGCTGAATAAAGTGACCTGCAAGGATCATTTTCCATTGCCCTTTCTTGACCAAATGCTAGATAGACTTGTTGGGTGTGCCTTCTACTGCTTTCTGGACGGGTACTTAGGTTACAAACAGATTTTGATTGCTCCGGAAGATCAGGAGAAAACCTCCTTCACATTCCCGTACGGGACCTTTACATTTTCACGGATACCATTCGGTTTGTGTAATGCACCGGCTACCTTCCGGCGGTGTATGATGGCTATCTTTACGGACATGGTGGAGGACTTCTGGGAAGTATCCATGGATGATTTAGTGTTGTGGGTGACTTCTTTGATGAGTGTTTGAAGAATCTTGACAAAGTGCTAGCTCGATGTGAAGAGACAAATCTTGTGCTAAACTGGGAAAATGCCACTTTATGGTCGAGAAGGGCATTTTCCTCGGCCATAAGATCTCAAAGAATGGTATAGAGGTGGACAAGGCGAAGATTGAAGTGATTTCAAATCTTCCTCCTCCTACTTCAGTCAAGGGGGTTAGGAGTTTTCTTGGGAATGCGGGGTTCTACCGAAGGTTCATCAAGGACTTTTCTAAGGTAGTGAATCCTTTGTGCAAATTATTGGAAAAGGATGCAAAGTTTGTGTTTAATGATGAATGCATGAAACCTTTTGAACTTCTCAAGTACAAATTGACAACCACTCCCATTATTACCGCACCCAATCGGAGCTTACCTTTCGAACTCATGTGTGACGCAAGTGATGTTGCGATAGGAGCGGTCTTGGGTCAAAGAGTAAACAAGATGTTTCACCCGGTGTATTATGCAAGCAAAACAATGAATGATGCTCAAGTAATTTACACAGTGATGAAAAAAGAGTTGCTACTAGTTGTGTTTGCAATGGAAAAATTTAGGCCCTATCTCATGGGGGCCATGGTGATAGTTCATACTGACCATGCAGCACTCCGCTACTTGATGACAAAGAAGGATTCCAAAGCTCGGTTAATGAGATGGGTTCTATTGCTTCAAGAGTTTGACCTTGAGATTGTTGATCGAAAAGGGTGTGAAAACCAAGTGGCAGACCACTTGTCCCGCTTGGAGGAGGAGGGGAGGTCCCGTGATGGAATCGAAATTAATGATTCATTCCCTGTGAGCAACTCCTCTCCGTATATGTGAATAGCATGCCTTGGTTTGCGGATGTTGCCAACTTTCTTGTGACCGGCATTGTCCCGTGTGATCTCTCTTCCAACCAAAGGAAGAAGCTTAAATGGGATGGCTTGGACTACTACTGGGATGAGCCTTATTTGTTTAAAATTTGTAATGATGGTGTGATCCGAAGATGTATTCTGGAAGAGGAGCAAATGAGTATTCTGGATGCTTGTCATTCCTCTCCCTACGATGGTCATCATGGTGGGGCGAGGAAAGATTCAAAGGTGCTTAGCTGTGGTTTTTATTGGCCTACATTGTACAAGTATGTGGGTGAGCTTGTGAAGAGATGTGATGAGTGTCAGAGAGTAGGTGGAATTTCAAAGAAGGATGAAATGCCTCTCACCACTATTCTTGAGGTTGACATATTTGATGTGTGAGGCATTGACTTCATGGGAGATTTTGTGAGTTCATGTGGCAACACATACATTTTGGTGGCTGTTGATTATGTTTCCAAGTGGGTTGAGGCCGTGGCTTTACCCAACAACGAGGCCCGGAGTGTGGTGGCTTTTCTCAAGAAGAATAATTTACTCAGTTTGGCACTCCTGTAGCAATCATCAGTGATGGGGGTTCTCATTTCTACTATAAGGCATTTGACACATTGCTTGCAAAATATGTTGTTAATCACAAGGTTTCAACCCCTTATCATCCTCAGGCTAGTAGGCAAGTTGAGGTCTCCAATAGTGAGATTAAGAGCATATTGTCAAAGACGGTTAATGCAAATAGGACTGACTGGTCAAAGAAACTTGATGATGCTTTGTGGGATTACAGGACTGCTTATAAGACTCCAATTAGTATGTCTCCATACCGGTTGGTATTCGGGAAAGCTTGCTATCTCCTGGTTGAGTTAGAGCACAAGGCCATGTGGGCTTTGAGAAAGTTAAATCTTCAATGGGATGTTGCAGCACATCTCCGGGTGGAGCAACTCAATGAGCTTGATGAGTTCCGGTTCCATGCCTATTCCAACTCGTCCTTATATAAGGACAAGATGAAGTACTTACATGACAAGTATACCCGTGGAAAGGAATTCAAAGAAGGTGACTTGGTTCTCTTATTCAACTCTCGGTTACGACTGTTTCCGGGAAAGCTCTGGTCAAAATAGAGTGGTCCTTTTGAGGTGGTGCTTGTAACTCCATTTGGTGCTCTTGATTTGAAGAACAAAAATGGTGAAATCTTCAGAGTTAATGGGCACAGAGTGAAGCACTATCTTGGCAAGTTTGATGACAGCCACCTGGTGGTAATGATCCACCTCAAATGATTGATGGTAACATGCATCGTGTTGCGACGTTAAATCAGGCGCTTCTTGGGAGGCAACCCATGTGTTTTTCTTCTTTTTGATTTTCTTCTTAGTGTAGGATTTGTTTTTGACTAACTGGTTGTGAGATGTGTGTAGGAATTTTTGATGCAGTGCAGCACTAAGCTGGAAAGATTTTGGCACAGTCTGAAGTTGGACCGCTGACAGAACTCCATTTTCTACGGTTAGCGGCTGTCAGTTCGCGGAGGCGTAATTTGATGGCATATGCGGGATTGAAAAGTACAAAATGAGACTTCTATTAAATTTCATCCGCGTTAGCGGTGCCTTTATCGCGGTCAGCGGTGCCTTTCCGCGGTCGCATGCCATTTTCGGCTCTCAGTGGCAGTCTCAATAAAATAGCCCTTCTGTTCGTCAAAAGCGCGGACCGTGGTGATTTTCCGCGGCCGCTCCAGGTGAGTTTCGTGGGTCCCGAGGTGTTTTCTATAAATAGGAGTTCATGAGACCTTTTACCCTTTTCGATCTTTTGACTTTCAAGATAAAATTTTCACCTTTCATCTAAGTCCTAATCTGCACAAACACAAGATAAAAGTTTATTCTCGTCACTCATTACACATCTGACTAAGGTTAAATCAAGAGGTGACGGTGAGAAAAAAAGGGGAAAGCAGAGTTCTCCCGAGGTAGGGGACGAGGACGGATCAAGTTACCCCTAGCAGTCCGGGAATCAATTGGGAAGTCACTTATACATGAGCGTTAGTTTATAAAGCAGGATCTTCTTCCCCACAACCCCAATGTGAAGCAGCACTTTGATGAAAGAGTAGGGTGGAAATACTTCACCAGCAGGGTGCCAGATGCTAATGAGCACCTAGTCAAGGAATTCTACGCCAATGTCGCCCACATCAAAAAGGGCACATTTGTGACTATGCGGAACCTGAAGATTAGGTTTGATGGGAAGACTCTGAACGATTATCTCGAATTCAATGATGAAGATGAGTTGATGTACTTAGAGAAAGTGGCTATGGACGAGGCAGCGCGTCCGTGGTTGGCATCACTACTGGCTCTCCTGGATACTACTCCAGCTTGGTTGGCAGCGGGGGTTCCTATCTACAGGAACACCCTGAACTTTGAGGCAAAGGGTTGGGAGACATTTGTGTGCAGCAAACTAGACCCCACTACTCGCGACAGTGAGATGCCGATTTCCCGAACGATTATAGTGGCGGCTATCATGGCGGGGTTCCAGATCAATGTCGGGAATATCATGTCTAGGGTGATCACCAGAGTGGTCAACGAGGGTGATAGATCCTACCCCTTTCCGAACTTCCTCACCATGTACTTGGAGGATCAGGAGGTCGAGAAAAGGGATCTCGATATCAAGGTGAAACCCAAGAAGCCCTTCTCATGGTACAGCCTTTAGGGTCCAAGAAACCCCAAATCCAAAGGCAAAGCGACTACTTCTACTGGCCAGTCTGAAAGCCAGCAGTGGTAGTCACTACTTCTCAGCCTCCCACTGCCATACCACAGCCTCCCTCGGGACCATTTGCTTCCACACCTACCTCAGTGCTCTCCTCGTCAGCACACCCGTTGACTGCTCATAGGTTGAACCAAACATTCTCCAGCATCAACAACTGGATGCAGGCAGCAACTTCTAAGATGTCTGTACTATCCAGTTCAGTGGCAGCCAAGTCAGTTCCCGCAAAGCCCTAGGTGCCAGCTTCAGTGGAGGAGTCTCTCAAGGAGCTTCTGGACAACCAGAAGAAGCTCCTGGACAACCAAAAGCTTATCATGGATGCTCTTGCAGTTCAAGGAAAATCAATTAAGGAGCTGAGCAAGCAGACAAAGAAGCTGAAAAAGACTCGGGCCTCAAAGGAGTCGGTGAAGCTGTTGAGGGGAGAGGTGGAGAAGATGAAGTCAGCTGGCGACTTACCATTAGAGCTTTAATTGGAGGATCCAATGCCAGCAACTCAGGCAGAGCACGTTCAGGAGCAGGAGACTGAGGGAGAGCCCAGGAGGAGGAGAGTGATGCCCCAGGTTGTTGATATGGAGATTGAGCTGGAGGATCCTGAGGGAGGTGCCTCAGCCCAGCCACAAGACCCCGAGCCAGGTGATCCAGGGACCTAGCCACAAGACCCCATGCATACAGAGGACCCATAGGGAGTTTTCTTTACTCTCTAGCCCTCTTTTTGATCTTATTTTTGGTTATTTAGCATTGAGGACAATGCTAGTTTTCACTTGAGGGGGTGGTCCTATTTTGATGATTTGATAGTTGGGTTGTAATGATGATACTATTTTTCTTTATGCTTATTTTGCACTTTTGGTATGTATATAACTTTACCCTTTTTTTTCTTTTTGTTATTTTTCAATTTCGGTATGTATATAAAGTTACTTTTCCATGTATATATTCATTCCCTCTTATATATATTTGTCTAAATCCCCTATTGTATATATTCAGTTTACTTCCCGTATTTTACTTCATAACCTCTTTTGCAATTTTCCTTAATAGAATAGCTTCTTATTTCATTTAGTAGCTTCTTTTTCAGTTCGTAGCTTCTTATTTTACAAGTTTTTGGTGATCAATAAGCCTTTGATTTTCTTAATGCCACGGTTCTTTCTAAAGGTGGAGTTTGTGTAAACTGGGTGGCTCTTCCCGATGATGGATGCCATGATAACCTTCTTAAGGGTTTGAGTCTGTTTTTTTTTCATTTTTGAGTAGATAGTAGCTAGTGAGCAATAGTGCCTCAGGCAAAGCTTCACTTGAGCCTAACACATTTACCTTTGACCTTATAGTTAAAAACAAATTGATGTGTGAAGGATGGTGATATTTGTGACCTTGAGACTCTTGTGTTGGCTAAACAATCATCGAGTGGTTTTTCGGAACCATTTGCGTTGCTCAAATCTTAGCTAAGGTTTTTATGGGCCCTCGACTCTGTCTCTTTAGCAATCCTATAGCTTGTGTGGTGAGGTATTGATCTGCAAGTCCAAGTCCCGTGCCAATAGGTCTAGAACTTGCCCTGAATGTTTGTCTAGGTGAAATCCTAAGTGTAGCTCGACTTGAGAAGTGATTATAGGCTCTCTTTGATCCAAATTGAGACTTGAAAAATAACCATAGCCCACCAAGAATGATATCCCTAGTCAACCTGTTGAGCCATAGCCCTTATTCTTTCAATAACCATGATACAAGCCTTTATCCATTCTAAAATGATCCTCTCTTGGCACCCGATCTTTCCTTAGCACAAGGAAAAAGCATAAGTTTGGGGGGAGAGATGAGGAATGCAAAAGTGATAAAAGATACAAAATAAAGAAAAGGAAAGGCAAAAAGAAAAAGAAAGAAAAGCCAAAAGGTCAAAAAGAAAGTGAACAATGTGGAAGAAATGAAGGGATTCAATAAAAGCAAAGATGAAAGGCTTGGAAAGATTAGAAAAGAGATAAAGGATTGAAATGAACGAGAAAGAGTGACAGTGTGTCTCTCTAGCACCTAAGGAAGAAGTAAATGACTCAAAGAGTCAAGAAATTGTGAGCCAAAATGAAAAAAATAAAGTGCTTAAGGAAAGATGAAACCTTCATAGGCCAATATATCCTACCTTGAACCAAAAGCCTTCATTACATTCCCGTAAAAGCCCTACATGGTCTTGAGTTGAGTGAGCTTACTTAGTGGTGACTCACATAAGGGGCAAGCTTATGGTACTTAGAGCCGGACTTGTGACCATCCTTTGAGAGAGATGAATGTGTTTTCCACAATCCTCATTCTGAGTGCTACAATCTAAAAGTGAGGTTTGCATATGGAGAGTCGAGGAGTATGAGTTTGGGTTCCACAATGACCAAAGTATTAGAAAAAGTTTCCTTGATGAGTTGAGTCAACTCTTGATCCTTTTGTGTCACACTAAAGCCATGATGCTAAAAAGGTTGTGTATTGTTAATAATGCATTTGAGTTGAGGGTAATTGTTAGTCCCAATTGATTCTTGATGAGTTTGCTTTAGGACAGCTGAAATTTTCCTTTCTTTTGTCTTGAGGAGGTGGGAATTACTTTGTTTGCTTGAGGACAAGCAAAAGCTTAAGTTTGGGGGAGTTGATAACTAGGATTCTAGAATATTTTATGCTCCTTTTTGCTTAGGTTTTGGATTAAAAGTACGTACAAGTATTCCCGAAAGCTAACTTAGTGTGCTTGTTTGCAGTGTTTGGTCAAAAAGAGACAAGGAAGTCATAACCAGCTCAAAAAGGAGTGAAACCTGCACAAGTTCAAAGTTGAAAGAAAAGGGGCGCTGACAGCGAGAAATAGCCGCTGACGCAAGGGGCTTACCGTTGAGGCGGTCCTGATACCGCTCTCAGTGGATTGAGGAATCAGAGAAGTGTTTCTGAAGCTTAACAAGTTACCGCTGCCCGCGATGAAATTGCGCGGTAGCGGTGTCTCGGTCGTGGCTGCGGTCCAATTCTCGCCCTCAGCGGAAGGGAGAATCAGAGAACTAAAAGTGGAGATAAAAATTGAAGATCGCGGTCCGCGATGTTGTCTCACGGCCGCGGTTAAAGGAGCGCTGGGGCGGGTGTTTATCCGCTCTCAGCAGACTCAGAGTTCAGAACCAGCTAAAAAGAGAAGAACCGCGGTCTGCACTTGCTTTAGCGTGGCCGCAGTAGTCCAAGCGCTGAGGCGGTCCATTTTCCGCTGTTAGCGAAGTCCTCGTAGGGGCAATTTTATCCGAAAAATTTAGTTGTGTATAAATAGTTCTCTTTCAGATTTTTAGGGCATCTGTTTTGAGAGGAACACGTGAACAACAACTTTTTGTTATTTTGAGTAGTTTTAGAGCTTGGTTAACCATTAATCTTACATTGTTCTCTTGTAATTACCTTTTATGGGTTATGTTTCATCTAAATCTTTGAGTTCTTCTTTGATTATGAGTAGCTAAACCCATTATCTAGGGTTGTGGCTTAACCCTAGTGTGGGTATTTAATGGGTCTTCAATTTTAGAGCTTAAAAGTTTATGGGTTAATGATATTTGGCTTGATTTATGCTTTAAATGTTGAATCGGTGGTTGCAAATACTGATTTGTGCCTTTTTGACTTAGTCTCTTCTTGGGAAAGAGAGACTAAGTCTAGGAAATTCAGACTTACAAGGAATTGGGGTGCATTCAAGAGATTGATAGCCCCAATTAGAGGGTTAAACCTAGAGATAGTAATACCCGACTTGAGCCGATTTTTGCTTGCATTGTTTGAACACCCAATTGGGCTTGAGAAAACCAATAAGCGCAAAGTCACTCAAACTACCGAGAGGTATAGAGTGAGTAGTTATGTGCAATGGCTATATCATGATCCCAATTATCACAAATTTGCCCTAAGTTTTAGACCCCGTTAGATACTCACCTAGGTGTAAGTCACTTTCCTAGTGCCTTTCTATCAATTAAGAAAACCCTTAAGAAAAATATCATACTTAGCTTATTTTCCTACTACATTAGTATTAAAGTAGAATAGTAAACAAACAAAGAATGATTAGAAGTGCAAACAAGAATATCGCACATTGCTAGATTAGATAGGAACCCAATTCCAAACCTATCTTAGCTCTCTGTGGAAATCGATCCCGACCCCTCGGGTAAAAGCTGCATCGACCGCTCTTGCCATTCTATTGTGGTATAGGGTTGGAGCCGATCATCTACAAGCCGTGTCTAGTAGAGTCTTATTTATGGGTGTGTCGTGCACCACACTTATAAGCAGGAGGCTACAGGGCATTTAGGACTGTCACTCTTTCTTCTTACTCTAGATCGTGTGGTAGAGCTATGTTGTAAGAACTCAATTTCCTAAACTCTATCTTATTCGTAATACGACGATGCCTACATTAACAAAGACAATTGGTAAGGTATTGAATGCGGTTGTGGAAGAGTTGAGTCAGAGGAACTCAATTTTGCATTATGCTTATGCTGAGTAAATGAAAGGTCTCCAGCAGATCATGTGTGTACTAAGATGTGTAAGCCTTTTGACAAGGAGCCTTAAGGCAGGAATATCTATCCACCCCTATGGTGAAAGACTATGAGAGGTTCAGAAGATATATACAAAATTCAACAAGTAAAAGAAGCAAGATGAAGAAGGGTACTGTCACGACCCTAAATCCCACCCGGTCGTGAGGGTGCCTCTCGTGAAGACAAGGCCAGCCAACTACACCCAATTCATATTTTAAAGCAGTTAACTAACACAAAATAGTCTAAACATGATTTTTAAATACAGAATAGCGGAAATATCAAGATAATGCGGAAAATCCAACCCGACACACCCCTAACCGGGGTGTCACAAGTCAAGAGCATCTACGAGTTACAGTACAGTCTACTAAAGTCATAAACTAGTACAAGTGTTTGTGAGAAAATGAAATGATAGAAGAGTAGAGACACTGGGCTGCGGACGTCAACAGCTACCTCGTAGTCTCCGAATAAGCCTGCCTGGAACTGGAGGAATCAACACTCCGGAGCGGAACCAGCTAGCCTGAATCTGCACACAAGGTGCAGGGAGTAAAGTGAGTACTCCAACTCAGTGAGTAATGAATATAAATAATGACTGAAAGCAAGAAAACACGTAAAGCATATGGCAGTCTATAATGAAGCAGTAAAATTAGTTAATTTTAGTAAAAGCAGTACAAATCAGGAAAAATGCCCTTTAAACCAATAAAACAGATGATCGACAGTTAATTATGATAACGTAAACAAATAGAAATTTGCCCCTCGGGCATAGTAACACCACATCCGCCCCTCGGGCAACAACTCACAACAGTAACAGCCCCTCGGGCTCAAACTCACATCGCAATGGGTACCCGCGCTCAATAGGGGTGTGCAGACTCTTGGAGGGGCCCCTTACGGACCAAGCGCAATAACAAGCCATCTCGTGGCATCAAATCTAGGCCCTCGTCCTCATATCAATCAAGCCACCTCGTGGCGCACATATCTCAGGCTCTCGGCCTCCAATCAGTATCAGTGGTTCCTCACAATACAGGCCCTCGGGCTTACTCAGTCAAAATCATCAAAAGCCCCTCGGGCGATAGTAAAACAGTGTTTCTCAGCCCAAACATCATTTAAAATATCATTTAAGTCTCAAAACTGAGTAAAAATGGCTGAGTAGTAAAACAGTGGAAAATACCCTGACTGAGTTCAAATAGTAAGTCAAAACAGTGAGGAAATATCAAATAAAAGCCCCGAAGGGTTCAAATAGTTGGCATGAAGCCCAAATATGGCATTCAGCCCAACATACAATGATAACAAATAGTTTTTCAATCAAATATGCGGTAAAATCATCAATCGGGATGGACCAAGTCCAAATCCCTGATAGTACACGACCCCACGCTCGCCATTGAGCGTGCGACTCACCTCAGTATAGTACTAAGATGCACAATCCGGGGTTTCAAACCCTCAGAACATCATTTACAAGCATTACTCACCTCGAACCGGCTAATCCCTAGCTCGCGACGCCTTTGCCCTTCGAATTGGCATCCACGTGCATCGAATCTATCCAAAATCAGAACGAATACATCACAATGTGCTAAGGGAACAAAGCCCAAGCGAAAACAATCAAAAAATACCAAGAATCCCGAAATTAGCAAAACCCGAGCCCCGGGCCCACTTCTCGAAACTCAAAAACTTTTACACCAATAGGTTCTTTATCTCCTCACGAGTTCATACATACCAAGAACACGAAAATCGGAGTCCAAATGGCCCCTCAAATCCCCCATTAAAGGCCTCTTAAACTCAAGCCCTAAACCTCCATTTTTAGACCTTTAATCCTCCTAATTACAGCCTTTATTCACGAAAATCTACCATAGAAATGTGTTTTAAGTCCAAAATACTTACCTCAATGAAGTCTCCTTGATTTCTCTCCTCAAAATCGCCCAAAGCTCCCAATTCCGAGTTCAAAAAAATGGCTAAACCCTTCGAAAATCGCGAAGTATGAAATATATACCTTCTGCCCAGGCCTTTCCGCATCTGCGGTCCAAAACCCGCTTCTGCGGTACCGCATTTGCGGTCAAAGCTCCGCTTCTGCGGAAATTCATTAATCCAGCCCAAACCGCATATGTGGTCCGTTTGTCGCATCTGCGGCTCCGCAGGTGCGGGCCCCCTACCGCATCTGCGGTCCCAGACATTTTCTTCCAAAACCGCTTCTGTGGTTCTTCTCACGCATATCCGACGCTGCACCTGCGGACCCCCAAACCGCAGGTGCGGAAACACCAGAAGCAGCAAATCTGAAGTTGCAATAACCTTCCAACACCTCCTTCAACCACCCGAACTCATCCCGAGGCCCCCGGGACCTCAACCAAAAACACAAACATAACCCAATACCTTATTCAAACTTGTTACAATCAACCAAACACCTCAAACAACATCAAATCACATCGAATTCAAGCCTAAGTTTCCAAATTCTTCCGAAATACGCTTTTGATCAAAAATCCAACCAAACCACGATACCTCAAAACACAGATGAACAAAGCAAATAGTAGCAGAAATGGGGGAAATAGACTGGTAACTCATGAGACGACCGGCCGGGTCGTCACAGGTACGAGGTACCCAGTTAGGGAAGATGATCATTATTTACAATTCAGGAAAAAAGATATTAGCATTTTTAGTTACTTTCAACAGTAACAAGGGTATGTACAATCGGCCACACCCATCTCTTTTATGCCCTACGGGGCTTAACGAAAGTAGTATAAGAGAAGAACGGATATCAGGATTCGGCTGGGGTTAGAGTGACCCAAAATGATGGATGGATTGTTTGCGTTAGTTGACGTTTCGGAAGGACATTGCAAATGTACCAATAGATCTCCTTGTGAGACAACCAGATGGTGCACTCTAAAATAGTACAACCAGATATGAGTACTACAACGATAGTCACTGGAAGACTTGAAGGGACAAATATTATCTTAGTGTGGCTTTCGCCCCTAGTAGAGAAAGAATGTTAAGCAATTCGAAGAGCCAATGGATGGAGCACGGGGAGCTAAAAGCAAAAGAATGTCTTGTTTGAGTTTTCAAAATAGAGTGATAGACATAGATGTTAGCGGGAAATAAGAAAAGAGTTAGTGAAGCATTATAAGTAAGATGTGATACCTGGATGGCAACGGTAGAAAAAGAAAAATGAAAATGATGACAGTATTACAGAGTCTACAGTCAATTGAAGGAAAAGACGAAAGGTGACAGGACTTGAAACAACAAAAGAGTATAGGCTATAAAGTCATATCCTAATTTCAAGAAATAAGTTCGTGACTCCATCGCGACTACCAGAAGGGAGAGTTAAACCCCTAATAGAAATCAGTATGGGTTGGTGAACAAGATAAACTGAACATGAATTAGGGACTGAGTGATTTGATAATAGTCATCATCATGAGAATTTCAGATTGCGTTCTGGCAATAATAGAATGGACAACAGAAGAAGATTCATGAGAAATTCAGAGAATGGTCATTCAGGAAGACGCTACCCTAAAGGAAGCAATGTGAGTAAAGTTAAGCTTAAGGGATTGTATGTGTCAGTTACACTAAGTGTCATCATTGTGAGTAAGGAATTTTGTTATCCTTGGTACATAAGGATTACCGCAAGGCGAGTAAGAATTATCGATAATGTGAAAGGACGCCAAAGATAAAAAGGTAAAACATCTATAGGTAGATCGTCGTGGATCCAACTCTTAGTACTCCCCTAAAGGGGGAATATGGAGTGATGTGGCATTAAGTCAGAATTAAGTGGTTCTAGTGACTACGAAATGGTAAAGGAAGAATGTTATAAAAATGAGAAAGGAATGAGATTGCACTCAACTGAATCCTACAGATATGCTACGATTCCAGAACAGTATGCAAGCACGACGTCAAGGAAAGGAAGTAAGGGTTCCTGCCCGGAATGTTATTGATAAATAAGGAGCCACTACGAGAGGTAAGTTAAGACAAGGAAATAACCCAAGAAAGTTACGCAGAATATTGATATGAGAATGAGCCAACGAGTAGTTAATAGTTGATTCATGAAGAGCCTAGTTATGACTGTGAGCACGTGATTTTTTCCCTATGTGAGTTACTCCCATAAATTCAAACAAAATATTTTTTTCCTAGTGTTTGCAATTTCGTCGATTTTGTAGCATTTTTTTTGTTAATTGCTTGCATTTGTCGGTGCACGTTTATTTTATTTAATTCATGAAAATACAAAAATAAATTGCATTTGCATTTAGGACTTAATTTTATATTTTTTTAGACTAATTAGTAAATTAGTTTGTTTTACAAAAATGAAAATCACAAAAATAGTTCATGTTGCATTTTTCACTCTTTAATTTCGAATTTTTGTAGCTTTTTCTTTTAAATTAGGAGTTAATTAATTTTTGTAAATACCATGCTTGAGTAATTAATATTTTTGATAGGTTAATTTAATTAAGATTTATTCTAGGTTTTAGGTTTTATTTTGAAAAAAAAGGAATTAAAAAGAAATTGAAAGGGAAAAAGAAAGGAATTAATAAATGTCTGAATTTTGGGCCTTCAATTAGAATCCTCAGGCCCAAGCGTTATTTTGCTCATTACCCACTCGGATCCAATCCAGCTCCACACCCATACCCGGCCCAAAGCTTTCATCCTCCAAGACACTAGGAACGACGTAGTATAGGAGTTGAACGGCGTCGTTTTGAGTTCAATATAGCTTTAACAAATCTTGGCCTTTCATCTTGTTTCATCCAACGGCCCAAAACACTTCTCCATTCTCGCTTAAGACTGTCCAAAATCCCTCAGAGACAAGTCAGTTCACCAAAACACTCCTTCACTTCATCTCCTTCATCTCAAAAAAAAACCTAGTCCGCCGCCCTTTCCATTCGCCGGTGGCGCCGCCTCAAACCAGCCTCAAAACCACACCCTAGAACCCTCTTCGTCCCTTCATCCCAAATCTCCAGCCCTTTACCCTCGAATCATAGCCTATCTCGTTGAAACTTAAATCTAAAAATCAGATTTCAAACCCCTAATTCGACCAAATCATACCCAAACACTCACCATTTCTTTCTCTTCCCAAAAAACCTGAAGTCAGTCCCCTCAAATCCTTCTCAAACCTCACAAAGGTCAAATCTAGATGGACATGCATGGGTTACCAAGGCGATTTGAGCCGGAAAAAGGTGTCCCTTGTCTGTTCTCAAGAGGGAACAGTCATTTGACACCACTTTTTGGATCTAAATCGAAGAAGACGGTCCAAGCTGAAACAACCGGACAGCCATGGCAGTAGGTACTTAGTTCCTTCTTCCTTTCTTCTATCTTCTCACCGCCCTCTTTCGTCATCTTCTTCTACTCTTTCTATTTTTCTTTTGAATGGAAAATGAAATGGTCTAATTAGTGTTATTTTAGTCAATTATTTTAGGTTTGAAATCATAAGTTTGCCTTTAGGTCTTTAGGTCTCTAGTTTTGTTTAATTAAGGTTTAGTTCGTGTTTAATAGTCAGCATGATAGTATATTTGATTTAATTGCTTATCGACTGTCTCTTTTGATCAATAATATGCCCAGTTAGTTAAGTGAATTTGTTTACAAACTATTGTTTCCGAGTGTTTTTTTTGAAGTCCATTGTTTTAATTCAGGGTTTGCTTGCTGAAATTTCCATCTTAATCCATCCCTTGATGGTTTGAGATTCAATCTGGGCTGTTAGTACATAAGCCCATGGGTTTGGGCTGGATCTTGGGTTAATTCGACCCAGTTTTGGTTTCTGAAGGTAAATAATAGCTGTTTAAGGGGTAGTTTAGGGAAATTGGGCAGGGGAATCTTTTGTAACTGCATTGGGAAGCTTCTAGGAAAGTGGGGGAAGGGATTGGCTTGCAAAACTGATTTAAGTTGGGGTCTAAATTGAACAAAAAGAAAATTGGGGAAGGGGTAATTGATATTTAACAAATCATTACTGCTGCCTGAAAACCCATCTATAAAATCCCCATTTCCTGAATTTTTCAAAGGGGGATCAGATTGGAGAAAAATCAGAAACGGCTGAAAAATATCTTTTAACATTACCTTCTGCACCTAGAACACAAAAATACCTACATATTGAGAGTGTTTTAAGATCAGAAAATAAAGAAGAAGGGACCAGGGTACTGTTCCATTGATGAACTAGTTCAAATTTATGGGTTTCTTTCAAAAGAATTTCCAATACCTTGTTATTTCTGGGTTCCAGCATGGATTGAGTCGTTTGCACTGCTGTTGTTCTTCCTAACCTCAGGCTGTTCCCTTGTTGTTTTTTTTTTGCTATTCAGGTACTTTCTAGACCTCTAAATGTGTAAGCATGGGAAATCTGAAGTACATGATCCAGTTGAAAGTTTCATGACATGCTGTTTATCAAATGCCATCTTATGTTATTTAACTCCTTTAATTCTGTAGTAATTTAGCTTTTCTTCACGTGATTGCTTGCTTATTTATGTTAAAATTCAGTATGTTGGCTTGTAAAAATGGTTGAAATCAATTGTGTATGTGGACTGTTAGATATGCTGTAACATTCTTTTGAAAAGGACTAAATGGTTTCTTCTGCAATAGTGACATAGGGCTAGTGATTGTGTGTGGTATTTGAAGGCTAATGTATGAAGATTCAGCATACGTTGGTTTAATTATTCTGCGTTTAAGTATGTCAGCATGTGTGAATTGGTATATGAATATTAGTGAAGAGGAATCCGCGAGTTTAATGTTGAAGGTTTTTTTTCATAAAATCAATCCATTATTGGCTTAGGTCTAATGTTTTACAGTTGAGGTTTGCATTAGGTGTTGAGTTTTATATGATCTGCTTTATTTTTGATGAAATCAGTTGTTTAACATAAATTGAAATTTGATAATCAAGGTATGAATGTAAGATGGTTTTTAAAAGCATTTAATGTCTCCTGCATGTCAAGCTATTAGATATTGATGATTAGGTTCATTTGCCGTATTTCTTTGGCTTGTATGTTAGTTTTGTTTTCATTTAGGCTCGATCTTGGGTCCTCTGCCTTTAGCTTGCGTTTTTGTAAAGTTTGGGCCTCTTTTGGGCCTGAATTTCGAAGCTATTGTGAGACAAAAGGGAGTTTGCCGCCTTGGGCTCAGTCCCGTGATTTTCTGCATCAATATGGAGATCTTCAGTAAATTGTTGGGCCTGCTGTCAGGCCCAGGCTCTTTTTGAATAAATAATGGATCAGATCTTCCTCTTTACTGGCCCTTTGAATAATGATTTGAGCTGGAACATTAGCTTAGGAGTAACTATAATTTCTTTAAGCCTTATTCAATTGGTTGGACCCTTATAGTTCATTTAAGGTGTGCCATATTAACAAAGCATATAATTTATGGCCCTCAGAAGAGTAGTTCAAACATCCCTTAAATTAGAATCGAGGTGTGCCCTTAGTGAATCTTCTATGGCCCTCGCAAACTTGAAAGTGCGTAGTTGCTTTAGGCGCGCTATTTTAAAAATTACCTTCCTAAACTCGGGTGTGCATTTCATGTGACCCAAATCCGAATCTTAACAACGTTAAATAAAATGTGTCTCGGGCTGCGGGTGCATTTCATGTGGCGTGGTCCAAAGACGTGTTTTAGATGACGTTGAAATCTTCCTTAAAATAATTAAAAGCGGTTTTTTAAAGATAAAATGCACATAGGTTTAAAAGTGTTTTAAAATCAGATAAATAGGCCAATAATAACAGTTGAGCGAAGGTGCTAGATACACGGAACCCGGGAATGCCTAACACCTTCTCCCGGGTTAATAAAATTCCTTACCCGGATTTCTGTGTTCGCGGACTGTAAAACAGAGTCAATATTTCCTCGATTCGGGATTTGAAACCGGTGACTTGGGACACCATAAATTATCCCAAGTGGCGACTCTGAATTTAATAAAAATAATCCCATTTTGATTGTCACTTTAAGTTGGAAAAAACTCCCTTATACCCTTCCGAGGGTAGAAAAAAGGAGGTGTGACAATGACTAGACAAGAGGTTGTAGACAAATCAACAGATCGTGCAAGATAAACATAGGGAACCCCAACATGGGGAATTCATCCTTGCAGTTATGACATCGTGAACCTTGAGAAATATTCAGATTGGAGTTGAGATAGTTAAAGGTACCGTATAGGTGTTACGAATATAAAAGAGAGTGCCACCTGGAAGATAGTCAAAATATCAGTTCAGAAGCAGCCCTACAAGCATAAGGGCAAGGAGGTAAGTAACTATGGATAATTATAGTCAAGGAAGGACATCAAAAGGTCCGTCGAGTATACGATGTAATAAGCTCGCAGCTTTACAAGAGTTAAGGTTCTCCCTAAGTACTACAACGAAAGACTAGATGAGGAAATAATGAAGAAGGGTTCAACCTAACCACAATGACCTAAAGAGGAAATGGTCGTGTAATAACAGTCTCACAACAACATTGTAATCACTCCAAAGGAAAGTGGCACCTACCGTGGCTAATGAACGGGAAGTAAAATTAAAAATAATATTCGAGATCATATGAATTGCACGAAAACTCCGGCATGCGTGGGAACTAAGATAAGCAAAGTGTGCACGCAACAAGGGGGCAGAAAGACCAGGAAAAGTAATAACTTACGTTAAACAAATCTAAGAATGAACGAAAGGAATTATTCGATCAATGATCCCGAGTTAGTTACGTTATGAACACACTTAAGAGGTCGGAGTATAATACATGCAGCATATATGTTGACAATCATACCGACTTAGAAGACTTCGGTAGAAGTTAAAAGAAATAATTGAGCCCAGGGCATAGACAAAGGATTGAGTTGTTAGAAGATTGTATCATGGATATTCCATAACACCCATGAAAGGCTAAAGTAATAATTAATACCAGGGGCCGCAGATCGGAAGATAGCTTAAGCCTACATAAAGGTTGATCAAAAGGAAGAGGAAACTAAAGAGTTACATCAACCAAGTAAATCAGGAGTCTGATTATTGGACCCAGAAAATTATAAAAATCGTTATTGAGAACATTGCAGGATCACTCTTAATATCAGAGGTACGAGAGAGGAAGTACAACAACCATATTCTACAACAGCCCTACGATAAAGCCAGTTGGAAAAGTACAGGCCTTATAAGAACTCAGTACGAAGCTCGCACCGGATTGTGTATGCACAGTGTTATAATAAGAGCTTCAAGTTATGGATGTGAATTATACCTATGTGGAAGGGAGGTCATGAAAGAGATAGAAGATATGATGCGAGATTTTAAGGCAAAGGTAAGCAACGTACGAGATACTCAAAGGCAAAAGATCGTGAATAGTCCATTCCTCGGATAAAAGGCTAGAAGCACGGGGATTCAGTATCTAGGAATAATAGCGGCATCGTCAGTAGCATATCTTCCAACCTATGGTCAAGGTATCGAAAAGCCTGACTAAGAGAGTAAAGAAGAGTTAGAGACGATGTGATGTCTCGCTTGACGTTCCAAAATGACATAAGGAAATCTATGATGCAAGAAAGCTGAAAGGTTGCAAGTAATATAAATAGAGTTGTGTAGGTCGCAAGCTATTATATGGTGAAGCGACAAGGTTCTAGAAGACAGGAGTAAGGATAAGAACGGGCGAATAGAAGGTAACGAAAATGGATAAGTCCTCAGGATTAAGCCCATGAAAACAAGAAGAGCAGATGGTTTCTCTAAGTTATACAAAGTTCACTATAGCCTGAATGAACTCAAAGGAGTCTAAGACTAATAGCATTTAGAAGAGATGGAATGCTGTCCTGGTAATAGAATGAGGGTGTAACTGTGATAGATAAAGGATGACGTTTGGACCTTCGATGGAGTAATGATTTGAAGAAGAAGAAAAAGAGTTCATGGACGGCACAGGATTTGGATACCCCCCCCCCCCCATAAGGTGAATCACATTGGGATACTATGAAATACGATTATAGAAATTACTCTAGGTGTTCCATGATGAAACGTAAGCCCCCTAGTGGCAATATATTACGTAAGAAATTTCAAGTTATCAATGGATGATTGTAGATCAACGTTGAGGTGAATCAACAATGGATGGGTAAAAGTTGCAAAGTACGAGATGAGATTGGGCAATCAGTCTTAAGATGAACAGTAATGTGCAAGCATTAAAGGCTATAGATTTATACATATTGGATAAGCAATGAAAGTAACCTAGAATTTGGTAGCAGACCTCAGTAACGAGAAATCAAGGTAAGAGTTATGGTATGGCCTACTTAGATACAGTAAAGTCATACGGATGGATAACCGGATCTATGAAATAAGATATAGCAATATTCGTAAGTTTGACAAAATAACGAGCGAAGAACTTCAATAATGGATAAAAATTGAAGGAAAAAGGAAAGAAGAGATGCATAAGCGCACTTACAAGGTCAGAGTCGTACATGCTGCATGATAAAAGGTAGCAACAGTTACGAGACTAAAAGGATTCCGACCATAAGTCGTGGTGTGAGAAAGAGGCCTAAAGGGCGGAATGCCTGGCTTTGGACTTATTCACAGAGCAGTTGCCTAGATGGAAAGAAGAGAACTAAAGTATTCGTAAGAGCTATGGGTTATGAGAATAATAAGTGCATCAGTCAACATTCGAGGACGAATGTTCCAAAGTGGGGGAATGATGTTACATCCCGCATTTTTGTATATTAAAGTTTCGTCGTAAGTTAATCGACGTAAGTTCGGGAATGGGATTATTTTGAGATTATAAGCATCATGCTATTTCAAACAATTGATGAGTAAATTCGTAAATGTGAGAGGGGAAGCAAGCCAAAGAAAATAAATTTTCGTCCAAATTTGACATGTTGGGATAAAATATGGCCCGAGCTAAAATACCCGGTATTTATGGATTAGTGCCATACAAGGTACTACATGACCATGATAGTAAGGTGTATAAGGTATGTAAAAAGTGAGTAGTATTTTAAGTAAGTGGAAATAGTTCTTAACTATGTGGGTAATTGATTAATTATTGAGTAATGGGAAATTACCTAGTTAATTAATAATTGGTGGTGGATTAATTGAGCTCTTCATACGACTTGTTCCGTGTTTTGTCACAATTAACGTGGGTTAGATGATTGTCAAGAGAATCGATTCAGGTATGTTAAGATCCCTCCTTTCTTTTTGGCATGATCCATACGAAATAAACGAAACGAACAAATGCACAACTTTCATAAGTGACTCTATTCATAGAAATCCTAGAGGTGTCTATATTCTTGATTCCCCATGTGAATTATTATTATATCTTCTGTTCATGGGTCTCAGAAAAATACGTATTTGATAAAGTTTATCCGAAAGGCATATTGATTTTTATGGCAATCCGAGAAAATCTTATTAACGTATTTCTTATGCATCTCATGCATTTATACATGTACATTGACCCATGATCAAATGGCGTTATATACGCGTATATATGTATATTATATGTAATATGGGATATGGGAAAGGTTACGGCATTATATACGCACCACCACCTGATCAGCTGGTATACGTTGATGATTTTGCCCAAAGTGGCCGAGAAGATATGATGGAATGCCCTCAGAGGCTTGATGAGGTTACGAACACTGTACCTATGCACGACATGATATCCATACGCATATACATGACACTATAAGTATTTCATGATTTACAGAGTTATCCAGACTTACAGGTTGAGTCATTTACTTTATATTTCTTCCATGTCTTTTATGACATATTTATGTGCCTTGCATACTCGGTACATTATTCGTACTGACGTTCCTTTTGCCCGGGGACGCTGCATTTCATGCCCGCGGGTCTCGATAGACAGGTCGAGAGTCCTCCAAGTAGGCGATCAACTCAGCGGAAGATGTTGGTGCACTCCATTTGCTCCGGAGTTGCTTGTTTGGTCAGTATGATTTGGATGTACATTGTTTGGTATGGCATGGCTCTGTCCCGGCCTTTATGACAATTATGTATCCTTAGAGGCTTGTAGACATATGTCATGTACGTAAACGATTGTATGTCCTTGTCGTTCTATGTTCAGTATACGAATGGTTATTTTGGTCTTAGAGACCCATATGTCTTATGTATAAGTTGGCATTACGTGTTGTATTCTACCTACTTCACGGCAACCTCTACGGCTCAGTTATCTATGATAGTATGATACGAAAAGATATGTTATGTTGGTACTCGGTTGAGTAAGGTACCAGGTGCCCATCGCGGCCCATTAGTTTGGGGCGTGACACAGTAACTATATATTCCTCTCCAAATAGCCAAGAACAATCCTCAAACCAATATCAATCACAACAGGAACCCTTTAACCTTCCTCCTAAGGAAAACGATGGCCCACTTCCCCGTTCCCACCGCAAATTCCATTTCATCCCTCAACCTTTGTATCTCCACCCCCTCTTCCCAGCTAGGACCCCAAACTCGGATAGAACAGGGCTACAAGGACACACAACCTTCTTCCCAATGACCATCAGTGGTCAAGAGGTATGGATTGTTCTCCAAAATTCGAACTTCCTGGCACAATTAATTTTGGAAGGTATAGCACTAGCCATGGGGAATTACATAAACCATATGTGGCTAGACAACATCCTAGACCCACTAGCCCCAACATTAGCTCCTCCCTCTTTTGCAACATGCAATCACACTGAAATCTCCCACATCACTTCAACCCCATCAACAACATGGAGTTACTGTACCAACTCCCATTCTTCACTCCAGTCAATCAAGTGACGTACAACCCCATCTTTTATCCATGGCAACCAATCCCACAACATAATCTGATCCCTCTAGACATACACAACCAACAACACCCTCACAACTAGCAAGAACAAGAGGATCAAGAGATAGTATAAGAGATGGTAGAGGAAATAATAATTCCACGGGTCAAAGGATCGTTCACTGAAATTTCAAGTATCAAAGAAGCATCTCTCATGCTATTCTAGGAGATGGAGGACATGAAGTACATATTCAAGTGCCCAATAGCCCTTTACAAATGCTCCATCGACATCCGACCTCCAATCCTCGAAGCAACAGGGAACTTTGCAATAGTACTGAGCCCTTCTCTGAGGAAGTTCACTCAACTCTCATATGAGGGACTGGGGAAAACCAATCTCAACACCAACCAACTTCTAATGAATAGGAAAATGAGTCTTGTAGTCTAGAATATTAGAGGTGCTAACAATTATGACTTTAAAAGAAATTTTAGAGACTTAATATTCATAATCCCTGTATGGTTGCTCTTCTGGAGACTAAAATGGCTTATCATATTATACTCCACGATGAGTTCCACTTCACTGATTAGCTTGAGGTCCCGGCCATAGGTTTTGCTGGCGGGATCGTTATCCTTTGGTTCACAAATTTGGTTACTACCAACCTTATTAGCAAGTCACACCAAGAAATCCATGAAATGCTACAGTTATCTCCTCTCCAATCTTCATGTCTTATTAGTATTATCTACGCTAGTACTTCACTCAATCTTCATAATAACCTTTGGAATAATCTGTGCTCTATAGCAGACATTTACTATGGCCCTTGGCTAGTGGGTGGGGATTTTAATGAAATTCTTTCACAAAATGAAAAATGGGGTGGTAGACCCATTAACACTAACCGTTCCTCACGTTTCTGGTCTTGTGTGAATTATTGCAACTTAATTGACCTAGGCTTTAAAGGAGCAAAATATACTTGGACCAACTGTAGAGTTAACTCCAATGGTCTTATTCTGGAAAGACTAGATAGATGTCGTGCTAACTCTCTTTGGCTAGACCAATATCCTGATGCATCTATTACTCACATACCTAAAACACATTCAGACCATACTCCTCTACTAGTGAACTTTACCAAACCTACCCCTCTCCCTAGTAAGAAACTATGTAAGCTTAAAACCTTTTGGTGTTATCACCATGAATTTGATAATATTGTTAAGGATTATTGGCATGGGAAGCAACTGCTCGAAACCACTAACTGTTTCCAACATAAGGCTTTGGATTGGGCCAAATCTACCTTTGGTAACACTAATAGGAAAAAAATAGAATTCTTGCTAGATTCAATGGAATTCAATCTTCACCACGTTATCCTACTACCCACTTTCTACACTTGCTAGAAAATGACCTTATAAATGACTATAATAACCTCTTGAAAATTGAGGAGGACTACTGAAAAATTCGGTCTCGCATAAACTGGCTTAATGGCGGCGATGCAAATATAAAATTACCTAAGTGTAGTGAATCGTTGGAGAAAAAATAGTATATCCTTCTTCAATGAATTGATCGTAACTGGATCAATGTCCCAGCGGAAATCCTAAACCATACATTGGAATTTTACCAAAAGGCTTTCCAAACTGACCATATAGATACACCATGGAAAAATATTCTTAATTCACAAATTTGTTTTGGCAACATAGGCCTCTCAGATCTAGACCGTCCATTGAAAGATTTTGGAGTTGTCCGTGCAACTTTTTCCTTTAATCCTTTTAAGGCACCAGGCCTTGCGGAATTCACCATTTCTTTTACAAAAAATATTGGCATATGGTTAGGCATTCCGTTTTATCATTTTGCCACAACATTTTTAAAAATCTTTCAGTCTCAGAAACTCACAACTCTATCTATACCTGCCTCATTCCTAAATTCCATAATGCGAACAATCTCAATAATTTTCTCCCTAAAGGTCTTTGCAACACTATAAGGTTAATACTTAAGATTATCTTTAACAGGATTATCTTGATAGGCTGATTAGCCCCTATCAATCTAGTTTTCTTAAAGGCGGACGCATTAGTGATAATGCCATAATAATTTAAGAGATTATTAACCATTTCTAAAAAATTAAGGGTCGCCAGGGCAAAATCCTCTTAAAAATCGATCTTGAGAAGTCTTTCGACAGACTTGAATGGTCCTTTATATACCGAGCCATCTTTTGCTTTAAATTCCCTTCGCGAATCACCAAGCTTATCACGAGTTGTATCAGCACCTCTAGAATTGCTATTTTAGTTAATGGTCCAAAACAAGTTTTTTTATCCATTTAGGGGTATTCTGCAACCCAATGTCACCATATCTATTTATACTATGTATGGAACTA
This sequence comes from Nicotiana attenuata, assembly GCF_001879085.1. NCBI lineage: Eukaryota > Viridiplantae > Streptophyta > Magnoliopsida > Solanales > Solanaceae > Nicotiana > Nicotiana attenuata. Next base: position 9,950,406 of record NC_031998.1, read on the forward strand.
CTCCAAATATATAAGTCACCAAGTTAATATTGGTCTTTGGGATCCAATAAAGCTTAATTCCATTGGTCCATCATTCTCTCATCTGTTCTATGCGGATGATTTAACTCTTTCAGTTTATGCCAATTTAAAATCAATCCATACCATAAAATGAAGCCTACAATTCTTCTCCTTAATTTCTGTGCGAAAAATCAATACCACCAAATCCAAAATTATCTTTTCCAAGAACTGCGACCCACAAACCAAAAGTCACCTCGCAAATATTACCGATATCAAAATTAGTGAGAGCTTTTGAAAATACTTGGGATTCCCTATCCTCACGCGCAAACCTAAGGATTCTGACTTACGTTTTATCATTGACAACATGAATTCTAAATTGACTAGTTGAAAAACAAACTTTTTTCTATTGCAGAGAGAACAACATTAGCTAGATCAACTCTTAACTCTATCTCAAATCACTCAATGCAATACATTCTACTTCCCTCCTCCATACTTAAACAAATCGACAAAATCCAAAGAGACTTCACTTGGGGTACTACCAATTTGAAAAAGAAAATCCACTACATCAAATGGGCCTCAATTACCCAAACCAAACAAGCTGGGGGCCCAGGTCTTAGGAATGCAACAGACAAAAACATGGCCTCACTTGGCAGCCATTCTTGGCGGCTCTTCACCAACCCAGACTCCAGTTGGGCCATAACACTTATTAGCCAATACAGCCATAAGAAAAATCCCACCTCTCACCCCTGCATTTGGAACAACATACTGACAAGTTGGAAAATCTATATTAAAGGTCTTGAATGGGTAATTGGTCCAAGAAATATTAGTTGTTCGCTTTCTGCTTGGATACCTAACCTCCCCCTATTTAATACTTTAATCCAAGGGCCGCTGAAAGAGTTAGACCTATTTCTCAAAGAGGATAGACCTATTTTATAATTGGTCCAAACTTTCTACTATTAAATCATTACTTTGAACACTGGCTCATTTTACTCAAGGACGCTAGCATTAATACTAATCATTTGGGTATCCCATGGGAAGAATCCTTTCCATTTGCTATTTGGCATCTTTGGCTTAATAGAAACAAAAATTCCTTTAACAATCTTTGTAGCCAACTTTCCCTAAATATTATAGTTATGCGTTGTAAGGAATAAAAATACTGCTCCAACTCTTGACGTTACACCCCTCCCACTTCATCCATCACAATCAAATGGCTTTCTCCCACAACAACTTCTTTCGAGCTTAACATTGATGGTGTCTTTAAGGATAAGTATAAAAAAAGAGGCATTGGCGGAGTCTTTCGAAATCACCATGAGGAGTTGCTGGCCCTTGGAACTGGACTACAATTAGCTTTGGATGTACCCTCCTGCTGCCTTTTTGAAGCTTCTCCATGAAGACAAAATCAGCTCGACTAGTTCTAGGCTCGTATGTACAAATTTTCTTAATAGTTTGGCTTAAGTTGGAAATCCTTTTGCTAATTGTAATCCTAGTATCAACAACCCTATGACTGTAACTACCAGTGATCCCAATGGGACCTTAGCTTTATGTAATCGTACTATCAAATGATAGTTTGTCGGAATTAAAGTACATAAGATAATAATGGCGCTTTCTTTGGTGAAAGAAGATATGAAATTTTCATATTTCTACCCCAAAAAAAAAGGAGCCAAAGAAATCTTTTTACCACAACGCATTTTTCTAAATATCTCTCCAATACTCTTTTAAGAATAAAAGACCGTAACTTATGGTACTCCTATGTGATTCAATTTTCTAATTATATAAGTAAAAATATTTAAAAACTAATTTTCACATTTACACCGAAAAGATATATCGACTTTTGCGTTCTGGAAATTGAAGTCGGAACAGTACTATTTACTTTCAATGTTGTCTCTTATGCCGTGATATTTCTTGAAGAAAAACTATAGAATAAATTTTCAACGTAATAATTAGGAACCTTTTTTTGACAAATCGAAAAAATCATTGGAGAGGGCGAAACGAATATTACATTACTAATAGGGTTTGAACCACCCACCTCAACTGTGGAAGGATACGTCTCATTACTCGTGAGTCTGATTTTTTTCATGAGCCAAGCACGTCAAAAAAAATTTTAAGTAATGATGGTGAAACTCTGACTCCAAAATCTCCTCTTGGTCGGATACCACATTGATCTCTGTCATCACTTGATCTAAAAATTTAATCTTTTATGTGAGACTATCACGCTTCAATATCGACAAGTCCAAGATAATCTTGTACACACACACACACAAAAAAGTAATAATAATAATAAAAAGATAAAAAATAATAATAAAAGAATTCCAATGCAAAGGATGTTGCGGAGTTTACATTATGTCTTCTACTGGTTGCTATAATATGTGGCAAGTCTATCAGCAACTTTATTTAAAGAACAAAATAACAATTTCTGCTATAAAGATAATTATGCCGCCACTTCTAACAACTAAATCAACTAAATGTTAAGCATACACAGTGTGAAGTCTATTCAAGAGGTGCCGGTAAATACTTGCCTTCACCTACGTTTACACCAAATCAAACAATTTAACTGCCGTAGTTATAAATTGAAGAGATACACATCTTGCATTCATTGTTTTGATATAAACACAACGTGCAGGTAAGTTTTTACCATTAATTGTCCTCCCACTAGAGATTATTAATACTATATTGCGTAGACTGTACAATATGCATGTCATTATTATGTCCCGAGAAATGAAGATTAGATAATGAAATTGTAGTTACACAGAAAAGCATCATCTGCTATTCTGACTAATATGGTTAGTCCACTACCAGATGTAGTTAGCAAGAAAATGATGAAGATGGGAATAATTTTCTTGTTTCTTTTCTTTCTGGTTCTCCATCAGTTTTCTGGGAAAGCAATGAATCAGTTAAAAATCATCAAAACATGGTTCAATATCTAAAAGAACATTACTTCAAATTGGTTTCTACCCCTTAAAGTTCTAAAATCCTTCAATGTTGGTCAGGGAGGAGTAAAGAGAAAAACTAGTCCTCGTCGTTGTTAATTGTGCTTACCATACCACCCTCATGCCACTTCAGAAATCCTTCCTCAAGGGCCTCTCTCATCCATTGGTGCCGGCAACATTCAACTGCCTCAGGAATTGTCAGCCAACTTCTTTTCCGGCGGTTCTGTTCTGGCCAACAGTCAAGCTCTTCCTTCACAAACAAAGCAAACATGGCAGCTCTACACAGACCTTCTGGACTGTACTCGTCTTGAAGTGTTTTGCTTTTAAAGAGGTAGTATCCCAAAAAATGCTGAAAAAGAAGAGGTATAAATCCCACGGATTCATGGAAAACAAAAATACAAGGCAATCACACAACTTCTACATATGCTCCAACCTACAAGTTTATTTATACATTCACGGTGTTCTTTAGCACAACCTGCTAAGGCATGACAACAAGAAAGATTGGAGAAATAATGGTGTTTTCTCCTATCGGTTGGCTACAAATGATATCATATGAAGAAGGATTTTCAAATTGGAGTCTACAACAATCAAGAGATGCTACTGCTTGGCTTACAAAAATTAGTCTGTTTTCTTTGTTCTTTTCTCGATGTCACGAGCAGCCAATTCATCATATATGGAAATTAACAAGCTTTACAATGAGATGAGTTCTTCCTCTACATTCATTAAAACAGAAGTAATCTTTGACTAAGAGGTACCGTCTTACTCAGGTTAAGCTCAAGTTATGCAGTATCCTTTCTTTTTTAAAATCTATGATCTGTATGGAGCAAAATATTTCGGGTACTAGCCCCTGCTGTATAAAGGGAAGGGGGCTAAGTTTCACTTCTATTTGGTAATATTTTGACTTCCGCTTGGTGCTTGGTTACTCGCTAATGAGTAACAATGCCATTTTTCCTTTATACATAACTTCAATTCTGTAACTTATTAACATTAAAAGTACGATTAGAGTATTAGCACCATGCTGCACAAAGCCTCTTTCTCATGGCTATTTCTTTCACATATCAGTTTCAAAACTAGATATCAAATGAATCATGATAAGAAGCTTGTATTAATATTTTAACCACACTAATATGTCCTGTAGTTGACCATAGACGACTAGCACATAGATTTGTCAATTGAAGTGTATCAAGAATTGTAACTACACAATTGTGCTTAAGTTTCTAGAAGAGAGATGGCTGCATAGCTCTTAAAAAGCTGGTTTCCTTGAAGCCAAATCATCATAGAATTTTGCATCACTAATATTTGAATCGCTTTGAATTCCCTCTCAATACAACAGTATTTAAAAGATACCCTATGTCAGTAATGTGAGCACGTAATTTTTGCCCAATATATAAAAACTACTCCTAGAAAATTTAAAAAATAGCTTTTAAATATTTTATAGAATTTAAGAAATTTTGCTATATTTGTTTTGCGCGTATTTATGTTTGATGCATTTTTTTAGTAGCATTTTAAATCCTAAGAAAAATACAAAAATAGTTTGATCTTTATATTTTTCTTCTTTTTTAATTGCATAATTAATTGCATTTGTAAAATGCCAAAATACCAAAAATATATCAGTAACTTTACATGCATTTGTTAGTTAAATAAATTAGTTAATTGTTAAAAATAGGTTATTAGGTTAAATTTGCAAATTAGTTGGAATTAGGAGTATTCAATAAAATGGTTATTTTTGAAAATTAAAAGAAAGGAAGGAAAGGGTCTGCAGAATTGGAACTCCAGCACAATACGAAATTCCAACACATTATGCTGGAATCTCATATGTAAAAATTCTAACTCCGGCATGCTAGAACTTTTCCGTATTTGTAAGGGTGTTTTTGTTCTTATTTTATCTTTACATGAAAAAGTGGCTAAATTTCGATTACTTTTGAAAGTGTGGCTATTTTTCACTTACCAGTTGTAAATCTGGCTGTTTTTTATTTTTCCCTCTAAACTGAGACAAGCACATTTCTTTAGTAAGTTACTATGATAAATTTAATATTACTATAATTGAACCAATTAATGAACTTTAGCTTCGACTCTTTTTTTTTTTTTTTTGATGACCGAGAAATCTGTCTGGGGCCGATCCTTTGGACCAACCGCAGCCTTCGAAACTCGGTGGATAATGGGCCCGCCCCTCTACTCTTTAAAATATTCTAAAACTTTAGCTTCGACTCTTTAAAATATTCTAAAATAAGTTCACCCTTCGTTAAATGTTATTACTGCATCACATTGATACCCCTATTACCGTTCCTTAAGCCGAGGGTCTATCGGAAACAGCCTCTCTGCCTTTATAGGGTAGGGGTAAGGCTGCGTACACACTACCCTCCCCAGACCCCACGTATAGGGATTAAGCTGGGTTTGTTGTTGTTGTTGTACATTGATACCCCTCTTGCAGCTCTATCATTTTTATTACAGATGACAGTAACTTTCTTTGGAAGGGAGAAATATATTGAAGTTTTATCACATCATGATGCTTAAAAGGAGCAGGTCAGAAGAAGTATCAGAAAAGTTCTTGTTTGTGTATCCAAATGCTACAGAATAAATGGAAGATAGGATACAACAATCTCACCACTAAATCCCCACGAACTCCAGCCTCCTCTATTGCTTCACGAACAGCTGCCTCTTTAACTGTTTCATCATTTTCCCACCCTCCCTATATATACAAAGACAGAAAATGTCAATTAACAGCACTCATAGACATCTTGACAGCTCTAAGGCAAAATAAACATGAACAGAAAGAACTTATTCCCCAATATCATAGTGCTGCTAAATAACTGAACAAGCAGAAGCCGGAACCAAAAAAACAAAAAAAGAATAATTAAAGAAAAGAACAAGAAGTCTATCAAGTCAAGTGTAATGTCTGAAAGAAAAAAAGGAGAACCAACTGTAAATGCCAATTCACTGGTTCATGTATGCGCTCATGCTTGTCTACCTTTGATTGAATAAATTACTAGTAGTGCTACCAGGTTGCAATGCAGCAACATATAACTAGCATAATTAGTCATGAAGAGAATGAAGCATGTGAAACATGGTTACTGTATTTTACAAGAACATTAAAGAGTGAAACTTGTCAATCGTCAACGTAAAACTTGGCAAACTTGGTATTTTTTTGGTTGTTAAACTTGGTAAGGTTCAGTTTCACGGTGGAGGAAGAATGTCAGCAAATCTCTTAGTTATGAGGTTGAAATACAAAGTGCTAAAAAAGGACCTTACTATCAGATCCATCAGAAGATAAAGTCACATAAGGTAGCTTAATGCTAGACCAAGAAAACACTTTAATCATTAGAGCTATCTTAGCATATTGCTCGAAATCCAACAGAACAATTCTCACCTTTGGAAACAGAAGACCAGGCCCGCTTGTTGAGTTTATCATCAGTACTTCGACTATCTTTTTGGATGTGTCACCACCATCTTGTTCCATATCCCTGTACTTAAACGGAATACACCTGCAGCAACTCTAGTAAGAATTCAGAATAGACAGGTTCCGAGAAAATATTATTCTGATTTCAAATGTAAACCCAGGAAGTTTAAAAGGGGTAGTTGCCCAGGTTTTCATAAGAAGCAAAATCTTTGACAAATGAAAGTCATCAAAAGAGGTACCAACTACCAGGGGACAGAAACCCATAATATAATAAAAAGAAATTGAAAGAAAACTTTAAGAGACATGCTTTGTATTTAATTGGAAGAGCTAAAATTTCAGATTTGAGCATACTTTAGGAGCCAAAAGATTAAGAGACTTTTGCTCCATAAAATCCATATACTTCTTCTATTCTAAGAGCATATTTTCCGATACTTTCTAGCCACGGAAGGATTTCTCTTGTGTTCCTGAACTTTTCTAGTTTGTGCTGTTGCTTCTCTATAACTTTTCTAAGCACACATCACGTACTCTATTGCATCACATACCCTTAGAAGAGTCCGAACAGCAAAATACTCGAAAATCAACTATCCTTAACAATATAGAACATGGAAGATCCAGTTGCTGCAAATTGCTCAGTGTTTTTCCTTCTCACATTTTTGAGCTGAGAATAATCTCATCGCATGACTGTCTCAGTGGAGCCATGGTACCAGTTTTGATCGTGATAGGGTCAATGGATTCTTTGTTCACTGCTGTCAATTAACTCAGCACCAAAGTTGCGGGCTCTTCGATTTTGGTGCCGTCCCCATCCCAATACGAGACGGGGACGGGAGCGGGATACGTCCCAAATTTGGTCAACTGACTTCAGACACTTTGTCCGGAGTCCATTGACAAATTTGGGAAAAAAATTGAGATTTTAATTTCTCAATATCAAAAATAAAACAGATTTAGGAGAATGAAAGAATAATATCCATCTTGGAGAATGAAAGATTGAATTCTACAATATTCATGTAAGTTTTTCACGGAATATCTCTCAAAATTTACAATATTTTTATAGCTCTATTTTTTATTAGCCGAATCCCCGCACCCGTATCCACATCCGGATCCGCACTACCGAATCTTAAAATTTAGATTTTGCCGAATCCGATACTCGGATCTGTCCCCTGTCAGATACCCGCACCCGAGTCCGAGCAACTTAGCTCAACACTTATGATGATGAAGATAGCGAGAGATTCAATACATGCTTTTTGTGCTTCATGTATGTTTTATGTAATGACTCCATCGCAAAAGAGATCTTAAGCAGAATAAGAACCAAAACTAGATTTAGAGCAAGTGTAATGAGAAGGATAAGGATAGCTTTCTTCTGATTGGATCAGCAAAAGAAATTACTATAAGAAGAAACAGCGGGAAACAAAAATTATTTCTCCCCTATAAGTCTATAACCCCAATTCTGATATATCTAAAGCTTATCCAATCACAGATAGACTCCAAAAGAAATTATAAATAATGTTGAATTGGAAAACCAAAAACTTAAAATTAACTCAGACCAGATAGGGCCACCCAATTCCTACATTCCAGATTTACAAGATTCATTGTTTTTCTTTTACCTCCTCAAATTTTACTTCTTTTTTTAATAAGTAGCTTAAAGAGAACAATGGCAGCCTATTCCAACATGTCTTGACAGTTCTTGGGTACTACTCTTCAGAAAAGACTTCAACTTCTTTTTTTCCAATGACGGTAGTGTACCCGTACACTACCGTACAACAACAACGACAAAGACCCAGTATAATCCCACAAGTCGGGTCAGGGGAGGGTAGACCTTCATTTTTTCTCGCGCCGAGGGTCTAGTGGAAACAACCTCTCTAGGGTAAGGTCTGTGTACTATCTACCCTCCCCACACCCCATTGGTGGGACAGTTTACGGCATGACTATTCAACCGGGTATCTGCTACCTCCACGAGCACACGTATCGCGTCTTGGGCAAATTCACCTAGTATTTTCTTTTTGCCCCGCTAGATTCCAACGTGAGACCTCATGGTTCTCCATCAACTTCATTGACCACTGGGCCATACCCTTAGGGTAAAAAAGAAACTTCAACTTTTTGAAGATACTAACTTTATTAGTCTATAGAAACTAAAAGATTGACTTTTTCTTCAAATCGAATTGCACAAACCCAATACCTCAAGCAAATTTCACAAAAGAAAAACTAATTTAAAGAACTACAGATGCACCGCTAGATTCGAACCAAAAATACCCACATTCAATAAATAGATTTACCAAAACCAAGAAGAACCAAATGAGCAAAAACCAAAATAAATCCAAACAAAATAGAGAATAATTAAATAAAGAAAAGGAAAAAGAAAGATACCCAGCAATGAGTCGATAACCTTCTTCATATCGCTGTTGATGCCGACCCGTTCGAGCTACCAATTCAGACATTTATATTCAAATATCTATTAATATATACAAAAAATTTGCTAAAGCTGGTAAATCCAATAATAGATAAAGCCCTTAATCATATTTATCCTTTCTGCATTATAAAAATTCAACCTTTTTTCTCTTCATAAACAGCAAAAAAGGTTGTTCCCATTTTCTTGGTTTTGTCAAAAAAATTGAGAAACAATGGTGAAAAGAGGGAGAAAAAGGGAAAAGGGTGTTAAAAGCAGCGCATCAATCGGAGCAACATGGGGTCTGACGTGGTCAGTCAGTCAATTTTCTAAATTTTAATTTATTATTATTACTGTATTCATTTTTTATTTTTTATTTTGTTTTCAGTTCGCTTATGAACTTTTTGTGGATACTTGAAAAAGATTATCCTTGTAAAAAAACAAGAAAAAAAGAAAAAAAAAAGAATATCTTAAGGAAATATCTCAAATAAGTCCTAGCTTACCGACCTATAGTCATAAATCATAAACTTACTAAAACTAGCTAAACACATGCAAAAATTAAAAATTCAAATAAATAAAGATTATTTTTCTCCAAGAATCACACGCAAAGATGTCCTTTCATATTTTTAAACGTGATCAGCAACATTAGATACAAGATGGAAAGAGAATTTTATGGATAAGGTAGCAAAAAAGATAAATATATATATATATATATATATATATATATATATATATATACACACACACACACACACACACACATACCCTTTTCAATGGGTATGGTTGAAATTTGTTGAAAACATAGAGATGAGTCAATATACATAACTTGAGGAAGATTGGAGTGTCATTTGGACTGATTTGGTAACAAAATGCGTAGTTAAAATCGAGTTCAAATTTTTTTTCGCGACACATGTATCTCACATACAAGTATACACAGATCATGTGATACACATTTGATACAAATATGATACATATGTGATACACAAATGATATACCTTTTTTTTTTTTTTGCATGTTCATCTTCTACTTTGAATTTTCAATTTAAACCACCTCAAAACTCTATCAAAGCATCCCAAAATTGAGATTTAAACTCTTTAAGATGTATCTAATTTATTCCAACAATATTCACTCTAAAGAAATCTAAAATTTGATATTTTTTTATTACAAATAGATAATTGGCTAATATAGATAATATTTTTGTGAATCGGCTAATTTTTGTACTAACTTACTTATAAACTGACATAATTGATAATTTCCCAAATAAAATTCTTGTAAAAAAATTCACGTTCTTTGATTTACAACCTAGTGGATTTTTGTCATAACATTCGAAACAAAGACTAGACACTATAGACATAGTATCTAGTGGTCTTTCCATATTAGGACATTTCAAAATATTTGACATAGTATAAATTATAAAGTATATACTTTCAAATTGTATAAAAATTTAAATATTTAAGTTATAATAACTTTTAGTCAAATGTTTTCTATCTTTTTAACCAAAAAACTAAATTATCTTATATCATCATTGATATATTATAGAACAAATTACACTCTTTGCCTGCCAGACCAACTGACCAACCGATTTCGGCCTATAATGTTGCATCTAATCCTGAATGGCCCAGGTTATATATAACTTAAAAGAGAGCTTTTGTATCTATATTCGATTTTTGGGTCACAATTGAACATATGCCCACTTTATAAAACAAATTACAAGTCTATCCACTTTACGATTAACTTCAAACTTATCGGGTCTGAAGTTAAAAAAAATTTAGTGTAAAGTGAAAAAATTGCATTTCAGATGCACTTAAAGCCAAATAGGTCTGAAGTGCAACTAATAGTTTCATGCACTTAAGGCCAATAATTCTGAAGTGAAAAATTGCACTTCAGATGCACTTAAGACCAAAAGGTCTGAAGTGCAATAAACATTTTCTTACGCTTAAGGCTAATAAGTCTGAAGTGAAAAATTGCACTTCAGATGCACTTAAGGCCAAATAGGTCTGAAGAGCAACCATTGGTTTAATGCACTTAAGGCCAATAAGTCTGAAATGAAAAATTGCATTTCAGATGCACTTAAGGCCAAAAAGTCTGAAGTGCAACAAACGTTTTCCTACACTTAAGGCTAATAAGTCTAAAGTGAAAAATTGCACTTCAAATGCACTTAATGCCAAAAGGTCTGAAGTGCAACCAACATTTTCATCCACCTAAGGCCAAGGCCTGAAGTGCAAATTCCCCAGAAACCGAAATTTGTTCTTCGAATTTTAACAATCCAATATACGATTTAATACATAGATCTACTCCAAATGAGCTCAAATTTGCAACATAACCTCTAAATATCATCAAGAACAAACCTCAATCATCAATTTGTCAAAACAATAATAAATCTAACGAACCCATTTTGCAATTAAGAAAAAGAAAAAGAAGAAACCCTAAGCAATAGTAAAATAAAGCGCCACAGCTGATCGCCACTATAAAATACCCTAAACTACCTTAAAATATGTTCACAAACACCATATAAAATCACTGTTACTCGATGAAGAAGAAGAAGAAGAAGAAAGAGGAGAAAAATGTCTTCCATGGAAAAAGTAATACCATATCGTAAAATCAGAACGTCGAGCTCGGGATCGAAGTTCCTTTCCAAGGTCATGGTCGATAATATTTACCGAGGTCAGAAGAAGGCATGCTTCGAGGTGATGCCGATATGAGTCAATAACGGAAAGAGCGAGATACCCGCAACAAGCCGGAGATCACGGCGTAAATTTCGGAATGGATTGGTCTTCAACGGCTAAACAGTTTTCAAATACGATTTCCAACTATAATTGGAAGTGCCTTATTTAGGACTCCCCTATTATATAAATAGGGATCCCATCCATTTGTAACACATTGATCACTGCTCATTGATAAGAAATTATACGCTTGCTATTCTCTTGCTATTCTATTCACTGTTCATCTGAGTTGTTTATTCATTTGTTCTTCCCATTATCATACCTCGAGGCTGTCACAGCTCGAGGTCGAGATTTAGCTTACACACTGGTTTGATCTACTTTATTCTTTAATTTATCTATTTAATTTTTTGTTTATCAATCGGTATTGAATCAAATCACATATCCTTAAAACTACAATACAACTTTAATTGTTACTCAAATTTTAGGGTAAACAGTTTGGCGCCCACCGTGGGGCTAAGGATAATAGTGATTGTTTCAGTGCTGATTCTGATAACACACATTATTTTCACACTTGTTCTTGTCAAGTATTTTTTTCTCTCAGGTTAAAGAATGTCAAACTCACAAAATGCACCCATACATGGTGATGGGGTTTTGGATCTCACGGAGAAAACGGCAATGTAATTGCTCCAAGAGCCGGGGTGCCACGGGCTAATCTTGGGGGAGTACCGGTCGTCGACCCAGTCGATATCAGTTTGCACATTGCATTATATGCGGATTTAGGCACGGACCCCAAAGAGAGTGTGCGCAGGGAAGGCCGATTGGTGGCCAAGGAACACAGGGCGTAGGAGACGGGGGAGTTAGTCTCCAGGTAATATTCGAGATACTGCAAGCTCAGCAGCCCGCTATTGCTCAGTTTCGAAGTTAACATAGAACTCCGAGTGTGGTCGAGCCGGAAATCACTCGTTGTACCGAGCCAGTGCCAAAAAAGGTCGAATGGTAACGGATCAGGGACTGATCCTACAGTTATGAAAATGCTCGAGGAGCTCACCAAAAGAATTGAGTCGGGGGAGAAGAAAATCGAAGATAATGATTAAAAAAAGTGGAAACATACAATTCCCAAGTTGATCAGATATTGGGGGCACCCCCAATCTTGAAGGGTTTGGATTCAAAAAAGTTCGTGCAAAAGCCTTTTCCTTAGAGCGCGGCTTCGAAGCCCATTCCTAAGAAGTTTCGTATGCTGGATATACCTAAATACAACAGGACCACCGATCCTAATGAACACATCACTTCTTACACATGTGGAATTAAAGGAAATGACTACGATGATGATGAGATTGAGTCCGTTTTTTCTGAAAAAATTTGGGAAAACTTTGTCAAAGGGAGCAATGATTTGGTATCACAACCTGCCACCAAGCTCCATCGACTCATTTGCCATGTTAGCAGATTCTTTCGTGAAGGCACATGCCGGGGCCATAAAGGTCGCAACAAGAAAATCGGATGTTTTTAAGATAAGACAAAGGGAAAACGAAATGCTAAGGGAGTTCGTATCCCGATTTCAAATGGAACGCATGGAGTTGCCACCGGTCACAGATGATTGGGCCATTCAAGCTTTAACCCAAGGGTTGAACGAGCGGAGTTCGATAGCATCACGACAGTTGAAACAAAATTTGGTCGAGTATCCAGCTGTAACTTCGCCAGATGTGCACAATCGATATCAATCAAAGATCAGGGTCGAGGACGACCAATTATGAGCCCCTTCCAGTTCAGTACATCCAAACATGTTAGCAGTTAAAACCCCGAGGGACATCGACAGGGAACCAAGGTCAAACAGGGAGATATCAACCATATACTCCGGATCAAAGGAATAATGGCTCGGGATGCAATCCCTCCCGGAATGATCGAAGAAACGATCTAGGACAAAATTCTCGGGGACTTATGAGTAAAAGCGGTTTTGATAAGCATGCCGATCCCCTAGAGGCACCTCGATTATCGAAATATAACTTTAGCGTCGATACATCGGGCATTGTATCAACAATCGGAAGGATCAAGGATACTAGATGGCCCAGGCCCATACAAACCGATCCTTCCCAAAGAAACCCAAATTTGATGTGCAAGTATTATGGCACGCATGGTTACAAGACCGAGGATTGCAGGCAATTAAGGGAAGAGGTAGCCCGTCTATTCAATGAGGGCCACCTTCGAGAGTTCCTTAGCGATCGAGCCAAGAACCATTTCAGAGATAAAAACGTCAACAGGAAAAATGAACAGGAGGAACCACAACATGTCATTCATATGATCGTCGGCGGGGTCGATATTCCACAAGGGCCCGTGTTCAAACGTACTAAGGTATCAATTACTAGGGAGAAGCGGACCCAAGATTATGTGCCCGAGGACTCCTTATAATTCAACGACGAAGAAGCAGAAGGCAATTCTCAACCACACAACGACGCTGTGGTAATTTCTATCTTATTAAATAAAGTTCAAGTTAAGGGTGTTTTAGTAGATCCACGTAGCTCAGCAAATATCATCCGATCGAGGGTCTTGGAGCAACTCGGCCTACAAGATCAAATAGTACCCGCAGCTCGGGTCTTAAACGGCTTCAACATGGCCAGTGAAACAACCAAAGGGGAGATTATTTTACCAGTGAACGTAGCTGGAACCATTCAAGATACCAAATTCCACGTAATTGAGGGCGTCCTGAGGTATAATGCCCTACTCAGAAGGCCTTGGATCCGCAACATGAGGGCAGTCCCCTCGACTCTCCACCAAATGATGAAATTTCCAACAACAGACGGTGTAAAAACAGTATGCAGGGAGCAGCATGCCGCAAAGGAAATGTTTGCGGTCGATGAGGTAACACCGATACCAACACTATCAACATCGGACAAATCGAGCATCAAAGGTAAACAGGAAGCCAAATAGCAATCACATCTACCAGCCTCGACCGAATCGAGAAAACAGGAGATAGAAGAAGAAGGGGAGGATTTTCTGACCCCTCGAACCTTTATTGTTCCCGAAGACTCCGATGCCACCAAATCAACGGTTGAAGAGCTGGAACAGGTTATATTGATCGAGCACCTGCCCGAGCAAAAGGTATACCTGGGAACGGGGTTAACCCCCAAATCAGGAAAAAGCTTCTTCAATTTCTTATCGATAACATGGATTGCTTTGCTTGATCCCAGATATGACAGGGATCCCACTAGAGATAATGACACATCAACTAAGCTTTGACCCTAGGTTCAAACTGGTGAAACAAAAGAGAAGGCCCCACTCCGAGGTAAAGCATGCATTCATAAAGGAAGAGGTAACTAAACTTCTCAAAATAGGGTCCATTTGGGAAGTAAAATATCCCGAGTGGCTAGCCAATGTAGTCGTAGTCCCTAAAAAGGGGAACAAACTTAGAATGTGTGTAGACTACAAGGATTTAAACAAGTCATGTCCCAAAGATTCTTTTGCAATGCCTAACATCGATCGCATGATCGACGCCACAGATGGCCACGAGATCCTTACCTTTCTCGATGCCTATTCCGGGTACAACCAAATTCAAATGAACTCGGAAGACCAAGAAAATACTTCGTTTATTACTAAGTATGGAACATATTGTTATAACGTGATGCCCTTCGGGATAAAAAATGTTGCGGCTACTTACCAACGCCTAGTAAATAAAATATTTGAAGAACAAATAGGTAAGTCATTGGAGTTTATATCGATGACATGCTAGTTAAGTCCCTGCGCGCAGAGGACCATTTGACTCATTTGCAGGAAACGTTTGAGATTTTGAGGAGATATAGCATGAAGCTCAACCCCGAGAAATGTGCTTTCGGGGTCGGTTCGGGCAAATTACTGGGCTTTATGGTGTCGAACCGAGGAATTGAGAACAATCCTGATAAAATCAAGTCCATCGAAGACACCACCATCGTGGATAGTGTAAAGGTCATGTAGAGGCTGACCGGAAAGATAGCTGCTTTAGGCCTATTCATCTCGAGGTCGTCGGATCGAAGCCACCAATTTTTCTCTTTGATAAAAACGAAGAATGATTTTACCTGGACCCCGGAGTGCCAACAAGAATTAGAAGGATTAAAGCGGTACCTATCGAGCCCACCACTACTTCACACGCCAAAGGCAGATGAGAAGCTCTACTTGTACTTGGCAGTATCGGAAATAGCGGTATGTGGTGTCCTAGTTCGGGAAGAGCAAGGTACGAAATTTCCCATTTATTATGTAAGTCGAACCTTAGGAGAAGCAGAAACTAGGTATCCACACTTAGAGAAATTGGCACTTGCACTGATAAGCGCTTCTAGAAAGTTAAAACCATACTTTCAATGTCTCCCATATGCGTATTAACCACTTACCCACTTCATAATATTTTGCACAAGCCCGAACTATCGGGCCAATTGGCCAAATGGGCCGTCAAACTCAGTGGGTATGATATCGAGTACCAACCTCGAACGGCCATCGAGTCCCAAATTTTGGCGGACTTCATGGATGATTTTACGCCGGCCCTCGTACCCGAAGTTAAAAAAGAACTTTTATTAAAGTCAGGCACATCATCGGGGGTGTGGACCCTTTTCACAGACGGTGCTTCAAATGTGAAGGGGTCCGGGTTAGGCATCATTCTGAAGCCACCCACGGGTAGCACTATTAGGCAGTCTATCAAAACTTCTAGGTTAACTAACAATGAGGCCGAGTACGAGGCCATGATTGCAGGTCTCAAGCTAGCTAAAACCTTGGGAGCGGAAGTCATTGAAGCCAAGTGTGACTCTTTACTAGTGGTGAACCAAGTGAACAAAACTTTCGAAGTTCGAGAGGATAGAATGCAAAGGTATTTGGACAAGCTGCAGGTAACTTTGCATCGTTTCAAAGAATGGACATGTACCTTGAGAAAAAAAGCGTGAGGCCGATGCACTTGCAAATCTAGGGTCATCGGTCGAGGAAGATGAGATCAGCTCAGGAACTGTCGATCAACTCTCGAGATCTGTGATCGAGGAAGGTCATGCCGAGATAAACTCTACAAGCCTGACCTGGGATTGGAGGAATAAATATATTGAATACTTGAAGAATGGAAAGCTCTCATCGGACCCTAAAAAGTCGAGGGCCCTACGAACCAAAGCCGCCCGATTCACATTAGATGAAGATGGAACATTATAAAGAAGGACATTCGATGACCATTGGTAGTATGCTTGGGACTAGGGGACACCGATTATGTTTTACAAGAGATCTATGAAGGCATTTGTGGGAACCACTCCGGCGCCGAGTCGTTGATTTGCAAAATCATTAGAGCATGATACTACTGGGATAGCATGTAAAAAGATACCAAGGAGTTTGTTCAAAAATGTGATAAGTGTCAAAGGTTTGCACCGATGATCCATCAGCCCGGAGAGCAACTTCATTCAATCATATCCCCATGGCCATTCATGAAATAGGGGATGGATATCATCGGCCCTCTGCCAACAGCGCTAAGTTCATTTTATTTATGACTGATTATTTCTCTAAATGGGTTGAAGCACAGTCGTTCGAGAAAGTAAGGGAGAAAGAAGTTATAGACTTCATCTGGGATCACATCGTATGTCGATTTGGGATACCCGCCGAAATAGTGTGTGATAATCACATTGTATGTCGATTTGGGGTACCCGCCGAAATAGTGTGTGATAATGGAACGATAGCAAGGTGACGAAGTTCCTAGAGTAGCACAAAATAAAAAGAATATTATTAACATCGTATCATCCTAGTAGGAACGGACAAGCCGAATCGACAAACAAGACTATCATTCAAAACTTAAAGAAAAGGTTGAATGACACTAAGGGGAAATGGAGAGAAGTTCTACCCGAAGTCCATTGGGCATATCGAACGACATCGAACCAGCACGGGGGCAACCTTGTTCTCCTTAGTATATGGCTCCGAGGCCTTAATTCCAGTCGAGGTCGGGGAACCTAGCGTCAGATTTCGACATGCAACGGAGGAATCAAATCACGAGGCTATGAATACTAGCCTCGATCTATTGGATGAAAAACGAGAAGGTGCGCTTGTTCGGATGGCTGCACAGAAGCGAAGAATCGAGAGATATTATAATAGAAGAGACAACTTTCGCCACTTCGGAATTGGGGACTTAGTTCTAAGGAAAGTCACCCTCAATACTCGAGACCCAAACGAAGGGCAACTAGGCCCAAATTGGGAAGGACCATATTGGGTCCTCGGTATTATCGGAAAGGAATCTTACAAACTTGGCACAATGGAGGGTGAAGAACTGCCAAACAATTGGAATGTATCACTACTGAAACGATTTTATTGCTGAGGTATGAATATCTCCCTTTTACATTGGTATTTGATACTAACTTATTACAGGTGTTCGATCGAAGACATCGAGGAAACTCTTCAACACAAAGACCTTAGATTTTAAAGCACACGTTGCACTCTTTTTCCCTAAGATCGATAATTATCCCAAATGATTTTTTTCGGCGAGGTTTTTAGTGAGGCAAGAATTATGTGCTACCTGAGGAAATTTCAACAGTATCCAAGGCTTCTTTACAATCAACCTCGAATACTAGGGGGAATCACCCTCGGAGGTTATATTTTCGAGAAAAATACTTCATATCAAAGGGTCTTGATAGGGAAACTTTGTAATGGGCCAAACGGTCGAGTGAACCGTGTCCATATAGATTAGTCAAGCCCCGATGGCAAAACATGTACGCATGTATAAATTTTTCAAAGAAGCATTCCTCCTATATCAAACACTTTGCGTCTCAAAGAAAATTTGCTACTATACGAGCTCCATACTTATGATTTTGTGAGAAATGGCTCAAGGTCCAAGCCAAATATACCTCGAACACTTCGGGACTGTCATCGACAATCAACATATTCAAGTTATCTAAACTCGAATTCATAAGACCTCAAGAGGCACCCCTCGATCTATAGGCCAAGGCCATCTTTCTCGGGGACTAACACCTCGAACAAGTTTGAAGTGTTATTAGGAAATAAGCCCAAGAGGCATACCTAAAGGCTACAGCCAAATTAATGCGGCTCGGAGACGTCCGAACCCCGCAATCAAAATAGGCCTTCAAATTCTTTGAAAAACCGGCTAAAAATGGCTATCCTCAGAAAATAATAAAAAGGGCTTCGATAAAATCAGCCCTCGAAAAACGTTAAGAGGTATCAAATTACCTTAAAACAAACGTGCTAAGGCACAAAAAACTGAAGGGTTTTCAATCGACATCGAACCCTCAAAAAATCCAATGGGTAAAAAATACATCCTAAGGCATAAAGAAATTTTCACTAAGTATTTTAAAGCCAACATAGGGGAATAGTAGCCATCTTTCAGAGGTCATGTCGGCCTGATCTAAAGAGCCTAAGGGCCAATACACTTAGAGTTCAAGATCTTGTTCTCGCTCCATCCGAACCCATGGGTTCGACTATCCCGAGCCTAAGTAAACAATAACTTGATTATAATTCGGGGACTCACCGTTATCCGACACAAATCCTTAAGGGTATATGCCTCAAGTTCAAACTTTATTCGAACTCAGAGGTGTAACAAGTTCGAACTTTATTCGAACTCAAAGCTCTAACAGTTCAAAGCATAAAATTTGTGCTAACAATTTTACAAGGCAAAAAACATATTTATAAAGATCGAGAAGGCATTCAAGAGAAACTTTCTTTTATATATTTAAAAAAAGATATGTACAAGAGACCGTCAGAGGTCTTACAAAAAGGAAAAAGAAAATGAAATCCTAACTACGCCTGGGGATGGTTTCTCCCTCAGGAGCTTCTTCCCCTTCAGGATCCTCATCGTTCTCGGACCCATCTTGGCTGCCTTCATCGCCGTCATCATCGTCGGAGGAGAGAAGCAACCTTGCATCAGCTTCAAGTGCTTTAGCTCGAGCTATCTCTTTAGAGAGGTGGTAACCTTGAGCGTGGATTTCCTCAAGGCTCTCCCTCCGAGATTGGCACCTCGCCAAGTCATTGCTCCATCGCTCTCGATAGGAGGCCTCCCTTAGCTGCATTTGAGAAGCCTTAGCATCAGCCAAGTACACAGATATAGACTTGCTAAGATCTTCGTCTCCCCGACCTCAGCCTTGGCCTCAGCAAGCTCGGCTTCGAGCTCCTCTATCCTTTTGGACTGGGCCAAACTTTTCTCTTTGACGCCCCAAAGTTGGACCTCGGCCGATAATAATTTGGCCGAGGCAGCCTCTTTTTTCGCAGCAAGGAGGTCCATGTTCTTCTTCCACCGATCGTAGTCAGCTTTGACTTGATCGACCTCCCCTCGAAGCAACTCGATCCTCTCCAGTTTTTGCTGCAATTGAGATACTGAAGTATTAGCCTCCATAGTTTAGTCAAGTAGACTGTACTCTTTCAAAATTATAGTTACCTGCATCTAGCTCGGCTCCTTCCTTACGAGCCTGGGCCAAGTCTACTCGGACCCTGATCTCCTCCTCCTTCTTCACATAGAGGCATTTGAGGGCATCCCTCTCCTCGATAAGTTTCTTGAGATTGGCCTCGCACCTGCTCATCTCGGCTTGGGACTTGTTGAACGCCTCCCGATGAAGCACCGAATCCTATGAAGAAAAGAAAGAAGTCAGTAGAAGAAGAAAACAAAATTTAACGTGATAATAGGGAATAAAGTTTACCTGGTTTAGGATGCGATGGGCCTCGTCAAAAACCATCGACGCATCTAGGTCGAAAACATCATCGACCCCCGCAAGGCAGCTGCGGAATATGTCTTCCCCATCATGGGTTATTCCTACATCGGGGATTTCCATTGCTCGAGCCTCCCAAAATTGCCCTTCAAAAAATTGAGGGCCAGGGGGCAAATCATGTATAGTGATTGCCCCATGCAAGTTTGGGGCACTCTCTCCCTTCTGAAGAGACTTACTACCGGACCTTTCGGGCACACTCGCCGTTTGTTCGTCACGGTAAGAAACCTCTTCTACCCCCCATGAATCAGGGACTTTACTCGGAGTACCTTCCGAGATATCCTCGGTCTGAGGATGAGTCTTGTCACGACCCATTTCCACTATAGGTCATGAGGGCGCCTGACACCATTGTCAGGCAAGCCAACACGAAAACATTACTAAATTCTTATGTTACTTTTAATCAGAAATGAGTGAAATAGGTACTTAATTTGGAATTTAAGCCAGAAGAGCGAAATACCGTAAATAACATAATTATACAACCCAAAAAAATAAATGTCTACCAAAGTGTGTGCCAGAACCTGGAATCACAAGTATGGGCATCTAGTAGAATATACAAAAGACATCTTTATCCTACTGTCTGAAATAGGGAAAGACAGCAAAAGTAAAGGAAGACTCCATCCGGCTGCTGAGCGGCATAGGAAGGAAGATAGCAAAAGTAAAGGAAGACTCCATCCGGCTGTTGAGCGGCATAGGAAGGAAGTAGCTCACCGTGGAAGTCTCTGCCAAAAGCTCAAGGGTGCGCACCGGACTGGTAACCAGATGTATCTGCCTCAGATCCTGTACAATTAAGTACAGAAGCGTAGTATGAGTACATAAATAATATGTACCCAGTAAGTATCCCGTCTAATCTCGAAGAAGTAGAGACGAAAGGTCGACTTGATACTCACTAGGGTCGAATAATATATCAAAGTATTATACTAACCATGAAGAATCACTAATAAGCAACAGTTTATAACAAGGCATAAAAGTCCTACTTTCCACTATATTTCCCGTTAACCATTTACTTTCGTTATATTTATCAATTTATGTCGGGCCATGAAAGGCAATATCAACATTTAAAACTCTCAGGCAAGCAATATAAGCATGCGCAAATATGCCGAGGCGATGGCCCGATCCAACAGAAATAAACTGTGCACTTGCCGAGGGTCGACGACGCGCCTATAAATGCATCTATTCATACCGAGGTGATCGGCCCGATCCACAAATAACAAGCAATATCAGGTATACGCACGAAGGCACATCAATAATCAATAATGCCATGCAAGAGTTCAACAAGTATACCAGTTCGTGCTTATTCCCTTTCAAGTCTCTAGCATATCCTAGGGGATCATATCAACAAGATAATATAGAGATTTCTATAAATAAAGCATGGTGTGGGTCCTAACTACCCGGACGATTTAGAATAGTAGTAGCTACGTACGGACTCTCGTCACCTAGCGCGTGCGTAGCCCCCCGCATTGAGCAACAATTACTCAATTATTATTCCTATGGGGACAATTCCCTCTTACAAGGTTAGAAAGGAGACTCACCTCGCACCAAAGCGTACTTCCAATATCAAGAACAAGCCCAAGTCCTCAATTCGGAGCCGAACGATCACAAACTAGTTAAATGAAGTAAGAACTAGTCAATATAGGCCTACAAGATCGAATTCTAACTATTTAAGCGATTTCCCAACCTTTTTCACAAGTTTCCTAAATTCCGACCCCGGGCCCACGTGCCCGGATTCCGAGATTTTTCGAAGAAAGTTGTTCTCTATAACCTAAGGATCAATAATATATGAATTCTAGTTCATTTCATAGCAAATTTCGTGGTTAAATCTTGATTTTACTTAAACCCTAGTTCTAGCTCTAACCCCTTTGATTTCACCTAATTTTTAGTGTTTAATCAACTTAATATACATGTATTTAAACTAATAATGAATGGAATTAACTTACCTTGAAGTGCTATGTTGAAATCCTCTCTTTGGAAGCCCCCAAATCGCCTAAGTGTGGAGTAGAAATGAAATAAATGGCCTTTGAGTTCGAATTAAATGAACTCACTGCCCAGCGATTTCCGCTTCTGCGGTCTGGAGTCTCGCTTTGACCTGGGAAATGAGGACCACATCTGGACGGAGACTCAGGCAAAGAGGATGGACCGCTTCTGCGGTCTAGGGTCCGCTTCTGCGGAGCCGCTTCTGCAGCATGAAGTCCGCTTCTGCGGAGCCGCTTCTGCGGCTTTCAAGCCGCTCCTGCGGTTTCTCCTGGCCTGGCCATTGGCCGCTTCTGTGATGGACTGACCGCATCTGCGGTCTCGCTTCTGTGGTCCTAGAACCGCAGATGCGGTTATGACAGAAGCAGCAGACCTTCAGCTATTCTTCAATTTTCCTACTTCACTCGAACCTCGCTCGTTTGACGCTCGGGGCTCCCGAGCCCCGCCCGAACATACCGACAAGTCTGAAATCACGAGGCGGACCTACTCGAACCCTCGGAACACTCAAAGCCATGCTAAATCTTGGAATCACCCCCTAAAACCAAATGAATCAAACTATTGAACTTCAAGTTCTTAATTTTCTTCCAAGGGGCCAAAACGCCCTTAAACTACTCAGAACGATACCAAATTTTACGGGCAAGTCTTAACTGATATTTCGGACCTGTACCAAGCTTCGGAACCAAAATTCGAGCCCGGTACCTAGGAAATCAATGATTTCTTAGTTTCTTTAATTCTTTAAAACTTCAATTTAACAATTTCCAATAAAAATTTATTACTCGGGCTAGGGAACTTAGAATTCGATTCCGGGCATACGCCCAGGTCCCGTATTTTTCCACTGACCCTCTCGGACCGTCAAATCCCAAATCCGGGTCTATTTTCCCAAAAAGTTGACCGAAGTCAAACTTGGTCTTTTAAGAGAGTCTTAAAGAAACAATTGGGCATATTTTTACTCAAAACTCTTCCAACTCCCGAACCAACTGTCCCCGCAAGTTATAAATTAGCTAAAGCAAGAGCGGGAAGTCTTATTTAAGGGAACGGGGTTCTAAAAGGCAAAATGACCAGTCGGATCGTTACATTCTCCACCTCTTAAACAAACGTTCGTCCTCGAACGGACATAGAAAAGTACCTGGACTGCTGAATAAGTGGGGATATCTGTTCCGCATGTCCTCCTCGGACTCCCAGGTCGCCTCCTCGATCGGTTGGCCCCACCACTGGACTCTTACCGCAGAAATCCTCTTGGACCTCAACTGGCAATCCAGTTTGTCAATAATGGCAACTGGCTCCTCCTCATAGCCCAAACTCTCATCTAACTGAATAGTACTGAAGTCCAACACATGGGATAGGTCGGCATGATACTTCCGAAGCATCGAAACATGGAAAATTGGATGAACTCCCGATAAACTGGGGGGTAAGGCAAGCTCATAGGCAACCTCCCCAACTCGTCTCAACACCTCAAAGGGGCCAATAAACCTTGGGCTCAACTTGCCCTTCTTCCCGAATCTCATAATGCCCTTCATGGGCGAGACCTTCAAGAGAACCTTCTCGCCAACCATAAATGATACATCACGCGCCTTCTGATCCGCGTAACTCTTCTGTCTGGACTGAGCTGTGCGAAGCCTCTCCTGAATCAACTTCACCTTATCCAAGGCATCCTGTACCAAATCTGTACCCAGTAGCTTAGCCTCGCCGGGCTCAAACCACCTAATAGGAGAACGACATCGTCGACCATACAAAGCCTCGTACGGGGCCATCTCTATGCTGGACTGATAGCTGTTGTTGAATGCAAACTCCGCAGGGGCAAGAACTGATCCCACTGCCCTCCAAAGTCAATCGCACATGCTCTAAGCATATCCTCTAAAATCTGAACTGTCCGCTCCGACTGTTCGGTTTGAGGATGGAATGCTGTGCTAAGCTCTACACGGGTCCCTAACTCACTCTGAACGGCTCTCCAGAAATGGGAAGTGAACTGAGGGCCTCTGTCTGGATATGATGGAAACCGGCACCCCATGCAATCAGACTATCTCCCGAATATAAATCTGAGCATACTTCTCCGCTGTATAAGTAGTCGCCACTGGAATGAAATGGGCCGACTTGATCAACCTATCCACAATGACCCATACTGAATCAACCTTCCGTAAAGTCCGCGGCAACCCTACTACAAAATCCATGGTGATGCGCTCCCACTTCCACTCCGGAGTAGGCATCCGCTGAAGTAGGCCACCCGACCTTTGATGTTCATACTTGACTTGCTAGCAATTCAAACACTTGGTCACATACTTCACTATGTCTTTCTTCATCCCCCGCCACCAGAAATGCTGCCTCAAGTCACGATACATCTTCGTAACTCCCGGGTGGATAGAATACCGCGAACTGTGTGCCTCCTCTAGGACCTTCCTCCTCAGACCATCAACATTAGGAACACACAGACGACCCTGGAGTCGCAAAACACCATCCTCGCCAATAGAAACCTCCTGGGCACCTCCCTGAAGTACCGTCTCTCTGAGAACTGCCAAATGTGGATCATCGAACTGCCGAGCCTTAATTTGCCCAAATAGCAAAGACTGAGCAACTACACATGCTAGAACTCGGCTGGGCTCTGAAATGTCCAACCTCACAAGCCTGTTAGCTAAGGACTGGATGTCCAAAGCTAGGGGCCTCTCCTCTGCTGGAATGTATGCCAAGCTACCCATGCTCTCCGCCTTTCTGCTCAAGGCTTCCGCGACCACATTCGCCTTGCCCGGATGATAAAGAATGGTAATGTCATAATCCTTTAGTAGCTCAAGCCACCTACGCTGCCTCAAATTGAGATACCTCTGCTTGAACAAATGCTGTAAGCTGCGGTGATCGGTATAAACCTCACAAGGCACCCCATACAAATAGTGCCTCCATATCTTAAGAGCATGAACAATCGCTGCCAACTCCAGATCGTGCACAGGGTAATTCTTCTCATGAATCTTCAGCTGACGCGAAGCATATGCAATAACTCGCCCCTCCTGCATCGACACACAGCCCAAACCGACGCGTGAAGCGTCGCAATATACCGTATACATCCCTGCACCGGAAGGCAATACAAGAACTGGTGCCGTAGTCAAAGCTGTCTTGAGCTTCTGAAAGCTCTCCTCACAATCCTCGAACCAATGGAATAGAGCACCCTTCTGGGTCAATCTAGTCAAGGGTGATGCAATAGATGAAAAGCCCTGCACAAATCGCCAGTAATAGCCTGCTAACCCCAGGAAACTCCTGATCTCGGTCACTGAAGTAGGACGTGGCCAACTCTGAACTGCCTCAATCTTCTTGGGATCCACCTTAATACCCTCTCCTGACACAACATGCCCCAAGAATGCCACCGACTCTAGCCAAAACTCACACTTGGAGAACTTAGCATATAGCTTCTGCTCTCGGAAGGTCTGAAGCACTACTCTCAAATGCTGCTCGTGCTCCCCCAGGCTATATCAAGATGTCGTCAATGAAGACGATTGTGAGCACGTGATTTTTGCCCTATATGAATTATTCCCAAAAATTCAAAAATGATTTCTTTATTATTTTACAATTTTTGTGAATTTTTGTGTTATTTTCTGATAATTGTTGCATTTTATTGGTGTTTGTTTTAATTCATATGAAAAATATTAAAATACATTTGACATTTGCATTTAGGATTTAATTTTATATTTTAGTATTAATTAGTGGTTAGTTGCTTGCAAAACATAATATAAAGAAAATGACAAAGTGGTTCTTTGCGTTTTTTACTTTCAATTTTCAAAATTTGTCTTAAGTTTTAGTTTAGGATTAGAAATTAGTTAATTTTGAAAATTAAATAATATAATTTTAGAGTCAATTTGGTCTTTGACTTTTTTATTTGTCATTTTAACAAAAATCAGAAAAAAACATAAATAAGAAAATAATAAAAAAAAGAGAAGAAAAGAAAAGAAAACAAATGAAAAGAATTAAAAAGGAAAAGCTTGTTATTAATAAAACACCATAATTTGGGCCAGATTCATCTCAACCCAAAATGGGATCCCAAAATCCGACCAAAATCAAGCCCAGTTATAGCCAACCCGGTCCAGCCTCCATACCCCAACCAAACGACGTCGTATCCTCTCCTCTCGATCTCACCCGTCCATTCTATTTGATCGGACGGACCGGAACTGGTTCATTAAAAATATATATATGTCCGAAATTCCCCCCCCCCCCTCGTCTTCCCCCTTTCTACCCAAACCCTAGAGACTTGGGTCCGCCGCCTCTGCTTTTCTTTACCATCTCCGGCCAGTGGCGTCGTCTCCGATGACCACCAAATTCACACTACGAGCTCACCTTGATCCCCTCACCACGAATCCATTTTTATCATCCATCAAACAAGCCTGTAAAACCTCGAATCTTGATTTAGAGCAAAAAACCCTAGCGCCGCCCTTGTTCTCTTTAGTGGCGGCGCTGTCTCTGTTCAAATCCAAATAGCACCCGATACTCCCTCCCCCCGCATACCAGTACTCACAACCAGCTTTCCAAGAACTCTTCATCCATTGGTCGGAATTTCAAATCTACGAAACAAGTTTGAAAAAACTAGTGTCCCCGATTTGGTCTCAAATTCCCTCCGTCTCTCTTTTTCTTCAAGGTTGAGGTCTTCAGAGGTTCTTTCTTTCATGAAGATTCAGCCAGACCCATGCCAGGTTGAATCTGATGAAAGAAAAGAGTTCTGTTGGCCATGGCAAAGGTCGAGTTCAAGAAGTTTGTTTCTTCTTCTTTGGTAAGTCTCATCGGCTGTTTTTCCCTTTCTTTCTTTCGATTTGCCCCCTTCTTTCTCTATTCTGCTTCATGGTTCAATCCTTGAGTTCTGTTAAAAATGGTTTCTAAGACTCTGTTTAAAATTAGTTTTATCCTCAGAAATCATTTCGTTGGTTTAAATTACTTTTGGTTGAGTAGTTAGTTTAATTTTGATTCGATAACGTAATCAGTTCCCCTGCCTGGTGGTGTTAATTAATCAGTCACTTAGTAGGTTTTTGGTTTTAAAAATCATTTAAGTTTTTCTTTTGCTGATTATAAGCTGTTGAAATTGCTTTGTTTCATTCTTGTTGTTTGGGCTTTTGAAGCCATTTTAGACCCTACCTTAAAGGTCCGTTTAGTTAGTTGGGTCAGAATCAAGCCCAGGTAGAGCATTCAACTTGGGCCTGTTAGTTTGGGTCAGCTGACCCAGGTTGGTTGTTAGGGTAAATTTCAAGGGCATTAGGGGTAGTTTAAGGAGTTCAACATGGGGAATCTTTTAATAACAGAAATGGAAGCTTCTAGGGAGGGTTTCTAGGTTATTTCAGGTCTTTTGATGGTAAAACTTGGGGAAAAAAAAAAAAAAAAAAAAAAAAAAAAAGTCAGAAATCTAGGGGCATTTAGGCTAAAACGAAAATTCAAGAAGGGATAAAGTGCAAAACTGAAACCTATT
>NC_031998.1:9978208-9983102 GCF_001879085.1 Nicotiana attenuata
TTTTGAATAAGGCTGTATGAAAATCTGGATTCAAATTGAAGTTTAAGTTGAAATACTGGTTTCTGGTGTATTTGTGCCAATTTTGATCATTATGTGTGCTCGAACTGTTCATTTTATGTAAATTCAAGTTCTGTTTATATTGGACTATTGGTTCAGGCTAGTAACCCAAAGTGATTTGTTTGTTAGATGAAATATTTAATTGTTAACATTACAACAGTGTTTGGCTCACTATTTGTATAAATGAACTGTTGTAGAAAGATGGACATGAGGTTCAATTTTGGTTGAATGTCATGTAAGGGTGAAAAACCACTGTGTAAATGAACTTGGTCCATATATCTTTTCCCTTTTCTTCTGCATGAAATTGGAACAGCATGTTCACTTAGTCAGTAATGAAGCTCTATAATTCTAGGTAGCAATTTGCTTGAATAAATGTTGAATGATCAATATCAGCATATAGGGTAACCTCTGGGCAAGAGTCTGGGGATCAGTCGTGTTGTTGTGGGGTTGAAGCTGTTGAATTCTATTGCCTTTGTTAGTCTTTAAAAATGAATTCATGATTGCTCTTATGATCAAACTGTTATTAGACGTTATTTGATTGGCCAATGTTAAGTTAAAAACGATCTCCCTGGTTCATGTGGAAGGGATTCGAAGCTGGGTCCTTAATTTCGAGACTCTGCATTTGGGCCCATTTTGAGGCCCAGCTCTAAAGGTCCTTTTGAGTCAATAACGGACCGTCTCCTTGTCTGGGCCACCAATCCTTTATGGTGGTTCAAGTTTTTCTTATACAATGCATTAATTTCCTTTTAATTGCGTTCAGTAATTGGCTGACCAGATCTTTAGCCAATTGAGGAGGGCCATATTAGATAATATTAGTCCATGGCCCTCCGAGCTGTAGGTTGAATATCCCTTTAGAATAAATTGAGGTGCGCCATGCCAAACAAAAATGACAATTGCATGGCCCTCGTTTAATTAATATTGTTTATCCTTAGAAATCGAGGTGTGCCATTTAGCGAATTTCCATGGCCCTCGCAAAGTTAAAACGCGTAGTTGCTTTAGGCGCGTTATTTAATAATATTACTTTCCTAAGCTCGGGTGCACATTTATGTGACCCAAATCCAAATCCCAACGAAGTTGAAATGTGTCAAAAACCATGGGTGCATTTATGTGACATGGTTCGAGACGTGTTTTCACGACGTTGCAATTCTCTTTAAACATAATAATAAAGCGGTTTAAAGTTAAAAAGCACGTAAGTCAAAACATGTTTTAAAATCAGATATCTAGCCAAATATGACAGTTAAGCGACCGTGCTAGAACCACGGAACACGGGAATGCCTAACACCTTCTCCCGGGTTAACAGAATTCCTTACTCGAATTTCTGGTTCGCGGACTGTTATATAGAGTCAAAATTTTCCTCGATTCGGGATTCAACCGGTGACTTGGGACACCATAAATCTCCCATGTGGGGACTCTGAATCTTAATAATAATCCCGTTTCGATTGTCACTTCAAGTTGGAAATAACTCCCTTTATTATACCCTTCCGGGGGTGTAGAAAAAAAGGAGGTGTGACAGCTCTGGCGACTCTGCTGGGGATACAAACCCAGAACTTTGGTTCAGGGTTTAAGAATTCGTGCTTAGAATAATTGTTATATTTGGCTCTATCTGATTTTCCTACATGTTTCATGCTAAATGTGCTAAATGCTTTACTGCTTTGATATTATTTGAACTGTATATATAAACTGTGCCGAAACCTTTCTCTTCTCACCTCCGGGGATGTGCTCACTGGTGGAGACTCCCTATTCTGTTAGTGTCATACCCTGAAATAAGAAAGAAGCCGGACAAGTTACTAAGCCGGATGGCCTTTTGGTTCCCGATACGTAGCCCCCTCCTCGACTCGAGTTGTCCGCTCGGGTACACAGTCTAGAACATATACCCAGGTTTTGAACCTAGAATAACTTGACCTCATGCCGGATCCCTAGTAGGAACGCTTATCTGCATCACGTGCATTTTGACTTAGGGGACTCAACACAGGGGTTGGGTCCGTCTAGGACAGGTGTACGTGGAATAACGGACCATCCTGATGCATCCTACTTGTGCATTTATCTGTGTTGGACTCGTATGCTGACTGGCTTTGAATATCTGGGAAAAATTGGAAAAACAAAAAGAGAAAAGAGAAAATAGCAGTGTAGAGAGTTAATTACCTATATTAGAAAAACCAATGTCCAAGTAGTGCCGAAATGCTGCCGGATTTTTGAGAAAATGAAAGAAAAAAAGAAGAAAAGTATTTTTTTAGTTTGTTTTGTTTGCCAATGGAAAAGAGAAACAAAAAAGAGTTTTATTTTCAAATTAGTTTGTTTATTTGCCACTGAAAAAGAAAACATAAAAAAAATAATCTTGCTTTCAGAAATAGTGTATTTGCCAACAAAAACAAAAGAGTCTTGTTCTAAAAAATAGTTAGGTTTATTTGCCCGAACTACGCAGGTTTGATTCTCACCGGATATGAGATACGTAGGCAACCCCCGTCGGGTCCAACCTCCCCTTTTTCAAAAATAGCCAAAAATACCAAATTTTTTAATTTCGTCATGAATAAGTCGGGTGCCGCCAGTCTTGTTTAAAATAAGCCGAATGTCCCCTAAAAGGGCGCCGGAAGGCTGTTTTTGCAAGAACAGCCACCCTGAGTCAATTTCAACGGTTAGCAGGCACAGCCTTAAAATCTTCTCCCCGAAGTGCTGAAAGGCCGTATCCGCAAGACCGGCTGTTTGTGTTAAATTGGAAATTTGAACAAAAAAAATAGTGTCATTTTTCCTTTTTAGGTCAAAATAAGTGATTAAATCACCTTAATAAATGTGCAGGATGAGCACGACTCAAAATGAACCTCTTTCAATCATGCATAAAATCCCTTTGGAGTTGCGTCTGTGGTGGAACGACCTAGGAGGAGACGGGCAAGATGAAGTCAAAAAATATTTAAAAGGGCTTACAGGTTTGTTGGAGATTGTGCCTCGGGGAGACATTGTTAGAGCATTGGTCACATGCTGGGACCCGGCACACAACGTGTTCCATTTTTTGGACTTTGAACTGACCCCGACCTTAGAAGAAATAGCTGGCTACATCGGAAATGATGAGGTTCCTTTAAGGCATAAGTACTTGGTTGCCCCGAGAACTGTAGCTATGCACCGATTCTTAGATTCACTGAAGATAAGCAGGACGGTCCACAACGCAGATTTGGAAAACGGCTTTTGTACTCCACACTTCATATACCACAGATATGGCCACATAGGAGGGTTCAACAACCCGGAAAACAAGATATGTAGCAAAGGAAACCGCCAAAAATAGGAAGAACATAGACGTTTTGCTTTATGGTGGTCTTTTTAGGGGCTTTTGGAATTCCCGAGGAAAGATGGGAACATTGACATAAAATAGCCGGGTCGCCAACACTCTACTCACTCAAGCCAAAAGCACTCTTGCTCCCATGATATTAGCCGAAATCTTCCGCGCTCTTACAGCTTGCAAAGCCGGGGGAGACTTCTTCGAGGGGTGCAATCTATTGTTGCAAATGTGGATGACCGAACACCTATGCCATCGTCCTCAGTTCCTGAGTTATGGGTCCACCAAGAAAACATGTATAGAGGAGTTTTACACAAGGATTAAAGGGGTCAGCTTGCCCGAGGGATTCAAAGGCTGGACATCATACTTTCGGTCCCTCACTGCTAGTCAAATAGAGTGGATATTTGGATGGTTGCCTGTTGATGAAATCATATATATGCCAGCAACAGGGCCGCACTTCCTTTTGATGGGTCTTACAAGCATTCAGCCATATGCTCCGTATCGGGTTTTAAGGCAACTCGGGAGATGCTAGATAGTGCCGAAAGATGACGATCTTAGCATCCAAGTGGTTGAGATTGGTCCTGATGGACAGTTTCCTGAAGCAAGGGTTCGCCAGGTTTGGAGCGAATGTCAATACTTGGCGGCAAATACCTGTGTGTGGGATCGGTCTAAAGGAGAAGTGTCACCTGAGTACCATGCCTGGTATAGAAGGGAAGTTACATTTGGGAGGCCGGCTAAAAGACCTCACCTCCAGGATTTTGCTAAATCTTCGCAAGAACAGTGGGCGTGGTTCGCTAAAGAAAATGAATACAGAGCCCGCATAGGAGCATTGGAAAAGCAGGTCCAAGACCTCCAATTTGAAAACAGCGTGCAAGTCGCGGCTGATGAGGGTGAGAGAAAGAAATTGGCCAAAGAGAATGAAGCCTTACGAGCCCAAATCCAAAAAATGAAGCTAGCGGCCGAAAATCCCGTCAAGAGTGCCAAAGATGCGAAGCTTATAGAAAATTTAAGGCAAAAAGTGAATCACTACAGTTTTGATCTCAACAAAGCAGAAAGGGAATTAGTTGGGGTTCAAAAACAATTGGCTAAAAACGCAGAAGAACGGGCTTGCATGATTAAGCAGTTGAGAGAAGAATACGATAATGAGGTCACGGGATTAAAGAAAAAGGTCATTGCCACAGAGAACAGAATGATCAAACAGGCAAAAGAATTCAAAGTTGAAAGAGAGCACTGCTACACGGCATTGGCACAATTAGAAATGGACTTGCAACAACTCCAGGAACAAAACCAAGTAGCCGAGCAAACTTTGGAGGCTAGGGCCCAACAGATAGGGCGGTTGCTTCAAGAAAAAGGCAGGATCAGAGAGAGAATCTTAACCGTTGCCCACTCCATTACTAGGAAATGCCAAGTGTGCGAGAACATGACTCGTACCACCTTCTTTGCATCAGTGATGATATTTGTGAAGCAGATAATGAGTGACCTGGACAGACTTCAAGGGGAACTTGCATATAGGCCCGCGGCGAGACCGAACGATGTCCCGCGGGCACCAGGAGCTTTAATGTATTCATGATT
>NC_031998.1:9983477-9987433 GCF_001879085.1 Nicotiana attenuata
ATGGAAAGACAAAAGGAAGTGGCACATAGAAATAAGGAAAAACCAAGGACAAAAGAAAAAGAAGGAAAAGAAAAGAGGGAAAAATAAGAGAGAAAAGCAAAAGAAAAGAGGGAAAGGCAAGAAACAAACAACGGAAAACACGAGGGAGGATTAAAGGAAAGGCTTGGTAAATAAAGCCGGG
The DNA here is from genome assembly GCF_001879085.1 of Nicotiana attenuata. Classification (NCBI taxonomy): domain Eukaryota; kingdom Viridiplantae; phylum Streptophyta; class Magnoliopsida; order Solanales; family Solanaceae; genus Nicotiana; species Nicotiana attenuata. Next base: position 9,983,659 of record NC_031998.1, read on the forward strand.
ATGACGCATGCAATCCAAGCAAAAGCATAATAGGAACTGTTAACTGCCTAGGTGCATTCATTCTCCAAATGTGCGGGTACCAATATGTTAAATGCCCTAACGCTAACGTGATGGTTTCATTATGTCATGTCATTCCAGAGAGGTGGTTGGTTTGTGGTTTTAAAGTGGTAACTCTTCTTTACAACACAAGGACAAAGGCAATGGCAAACAACAATAGAACTGAGTGGGTTGCTACCGGTGCCCGAAAGCAACTGGTTGAACAGGACAACGGGCTGGTAGAAGAGGTAAAGATGTTGAGACAACACGTGGCAGACATGTATCGGGCATGGATGACTGGGAAGGCACCACCCCCGCCACCACCCAGCCTCCTAGACGCTGTCCTTACCCAAACTCCGGACATGACGCCAGGCAATCCCCCACCCTCTCCATACTTACCCGCTTATCACAGTTTTCCCAACCACCCTAGTAGCTCCATCACTCTTCGTCCAACTATCTTTTCCCAAAAGTGCCCTCCGGTCACATCCACAGTTCTCAACAATGAACACCCGCCCAAAGCTCAAAATGCCCAATATTATCCCTCCGAGGTTGCTCACGACGAGGTGTTAAGAATAAGGGAGCTAGTAGAAGAGGGAATCAAGTCAGTCAAGCTTATGAGTTGCTCGAAAGACATTCCGAATATCCCAGCAAGCTTAGGTGGGGGAAGGGGAAGCAGAAAAAGTGATCCGATGGGTTTTCCTGGTCAACACTCCCGGCCCCGACATCGTCCCCGTGGACATCCTTGTACGCCAGGCGACCCTTCCCAATGCTACTTCTCTCCACATAACTCCCAGAGTCATACACCACTTTTCCGGTACCCGGCTCCACAAAATGCTTACCCACCCCCAAGAGCCTACAAGAATCTCCCAGGAGTAGGTTTGCGGGCCAGCCAAAATTTCAAGCATGAAAGGGCACAGAAGCAGGAAACTTTCACCCCCTTGGGAGAGTCATATGCAGACTTGTTTGAGAAGCTAAAGCAATATAACCTGATTGCACCCATTCCTCCGAATCATGTGGACAAGCGTGCAATGAGCTTCGACCCTTCTAAAAGGTGTGGATACCATTCCAATGCCCAGGGGCACGATGTTGAAAGTTGCTGGGATTTGAAAAGAGAGATAGAAAGAATGATTCAGGAAGGGATAATTGCGGTCCAGGACAGTGCCACCCAGAACATTGCACAGAAGCCTTTACCTGCACATGATGATGCACATGTTGTGGGAAGATCCATGGTGACAGGGAGTATGAGAACCCTCTCGGAAACTTGTTGAATGAAGTCAATAATATTGAAATTGGTGAAGTCTCCAGCAACATTGATGCGAACCTCAGGGGTTAAGATGTTATGCATGGTAATTGGGAAGACTCTCCATTTCTTGGACAGCCGGATTGGAGTTTGGTGGTTTATATTGTTGTCATTTCTATTGTCCGGGTTATTTCAGGGTTGTAATCCGGATATTGTCTTGTGACTCAAACCCTTCTATCTTTTCATTTTGCCTGGTTTGTTTAGTCGTAGTAGCTCGCTTAGTGCTGTCTAGGTTTGTTCAAGGGTTGTCACCCTAGTCCATTTTGTTTATTTTGTTGTTTAAACCCTTTCATCGTCAGTCTAATGCAATTCTCTGTTTCCTGCATTTTTAGTCATTTTGTCTAGTTTTCTTCTCCTTTTACAGTTCTTTTCATGCTGGTTCTAGTGACATGACATGCATGCATAATTCTCAGCCTGGTTTCAAAAGTCAGTTTAGTAATGAAGCAATGAAACAATGTTGAAGATGTAAGGACATTCGAGGGAAATAAGAAAAGCACTTTGAGATCATTTGAAGTCCGAACCATGTGAAACTGGAGCAGATAAAACATAAAGAAACCCTAAAGGCAAGCTTGCCAAATTGATAGGGGCCGTTCGTGGTACCGTGTTTGTTGCTCAATGGTGCGGGGTAATTGACAAATATAGAAGGTAAATGTGTGGATATGGTTAGTAATTCTGGTGCAATCAAAAGATGTTACGTATGTTTTCCTCATGTTTGTTTAATTGTGTAGTTTGTACATGGCATGTTTTGGAGATTGGAATGACGAAGGCATTTTGTTCTGCTACCCAAACACTTTATCCTTTGTTACCCCTTTGAGCCTGAGCCTCAGTTATTTTCTTGCATACCCCTCTTTCAGAATCAATAACAAAACTCAGAAGCCCGAGCGGGGAAAGTAAGTGGAGAAACAAGAGAAAAACAGTGAAAAAGGAAAAGAAAAGAAAAGAAAAGAAAGGGAAAAGAAAAAAAAGAAGAAAAAAGAAGAGAAAATAAAAGAAAAGAAAAAAGAAGAGAAAAGAAAAGAAAGAAAAGAAAAGAGAAGAAAAAAGAGAAAAGAAAAAGAAAGAAAAGAAAGTGGAAGAAAAGGAAAGATTGCAACAACAAAGTAATTTCTATGACCTGAACTACGTTTGACTTGATCCCGAAAGGGTACGTAGGCAGCCTCTCTCTGAGGTTCGGTCACACCAAAATAAAAGTCCAAAAGTCTCCAAGAAAGAAACTGGGGCAGAAGTTGTGGTTGTTGTGAGAAATCTGATTCCGAAAGTTATAATTTTGAACCCATGTTGAATTGTTTTGAGCCTTTGATACCCTTTCTTTCTCACCCTATCCCAAAGCCCACATTACGGTCCAAAGAAAGACCTTCCGATCAGTCTTCAAGAAGTGCCAAGACGAGCAAGCAGTAGTGATTCATGTCAGGGGCAACACTCCGGTACAAGCAGAAAATAAGGAAAATGAGAGAGTCTTATTGGTGAAAACCCTCACGGGCACCATAAGGCAAAGTGAGTTGAGAGAAATCAAAAATGAGAGAGTCTTATTGGTGAAAACCTTCACGGGCACCTTGAGGCGACTGTAAGTTGAGAGAAAGAACGAAATGAGAGAGGCTTGATGGTGAAAACCCTTCGGGCACTACAAGTCGAATAAGGATTGTGAATCAGATTGGATAAGCGAGCATTGAAGCCCAGTTTCATGGTGAAAAAGTACAACAAGAGCCGAACATCAGATTTGCTAAACAGAATAGGCCACAGGTGCATGTCATGGTCATTAGAATTGGTATCCATATCTGATAGGTTTCTACTTTGTATTTTTCTTGTTAGGAATCATTTCTTTCCATTGTCCTTTACTCTGTTCCTTTTGTCTTGTTTACATCCTCTTCCTGAGTCTGTTTGGTTAGAACAAGTGAGAAATGACTTCAAAATTTGCCACCAGCTTTCCAATTGAACAAAACAGGATCTGGCTAGCACGTCAAAGTGGCATAAGTCAGGAAAGAACAACGTGCGCATTGAGTTGGTAACAATCAATGTGCTTTGGGATTCATGCGAAACACAAAGGTTTGGTATATATCAATTCATGAACAATGCAACAGATAGAGGATGTTGGGTGAACAGATCAAAGCTATTATCTGTGATGAGGTTGACAGAGAAAGTGGTTAACCAATGAAAAACAAGGTCTTCCAAGCGGAAATCAAAGTTATCATGTCAAGTGAAGGAACAATAGACCTCAAGGCCAAGGCCAGTGGTTAAGTCAAGAAAGAACAACGTATACATAGAGTGGGGGTAATGGACGTGCTTTAGGATTCATGCGAGACACAAAGGTTGGGTAGATGTCAGTTCATGAGGAATGCAACAGATAGAGGGTGTTGGGTCTGAATGGAGAAGAGGTATTTTCAATGGTAAAGATGACAGAGGAAAGTGGTTAAGTCGACCAAAACGAAGCAAAGGGTCTTC
>NC_031998.1:9989546-9995371 GCF_001879085.1 Nicotiana attenuata
TAGTCCTAGTTAATTAATATGTGTGAAAGATCCAAAAATTCCATAATACAATTTCAAACGATCAGGGCCAAGAGCTGAATGAATAGAACAGGCCATTTTCAACAAAAGGCCCAAATTTCATTATTCAGAAATTGGGCAGCCTGGGCCCAAAACGATCCATACGGCTAATATCAACTTAACTGGGCTGACCGATTAATTTTCCACGGCCTGGGCAGGCCTTGGGCCAAGGCGCAGATGAAATTACTCTAATGGTTCAAAGCAATGACCACTATGCCAATGTGATTATCAACTTAAGATCATGATTGTGCGAATCCAAACTATACTGTTCAATTAACATCAACTACACTATTATCTAATCTAATATATGAACCTACGTAATAAAAAAACACAATATTATCTAATATATGAACCTGCGTACATATGGATTTATTAAATTAGCTTCATGTTCTAAGCTTAAACTTCAAGTTCTGACTTGTGCAAGGAGTCACTATCATTAATTACACTAAAACTGAGATCACAGACATACAGTTTGATCAAAATAAAATTCATACGATTTAACAGTCCATTGTTTAATTACAGAATTTAAGCAAGGCTAAACAGCCGATTCAGTTTAAAAGCCCATGATTCAAACCAAACTATAACAACCCAATTTATACATACCCTATAACTACAACTAAACCAACGAGTGCAGCAATCTACTTAATTATGAACAACTGACAATAATCCATGCACAGAAATTTGATGAGCATTTTATTTCACTCACAGTTCGAGGTTACACTGATGTGAGTTCAAAGCCGTGTACCTAAAGTGTGAATCAAGTAAAAGGAGGAGAAGTTAGCCACAGCAAAGCAATCAGCAGCAATTGAAACTCAAGCAGCAACCACTCAGTCAGTTTCAGCCCAAAAATGATTGCAGAAATGTTTCAATTCAAGCAGGATTGATAGATCACCCATAACAGCACCAAATTCACCAAAATAAACTCGAAAATGAACACAAAACACCTTTGAAACTTTCAGCAAACAATGACTCAACCAAAACTGCTTACTCAAGCTCAAAAATTACTCGAAATCAGACTAATAGACCTCTGAAAATCCAGTAACCAAACATTGAACTAGAAGATGTGATTTAACAACTAGAGATTGAAATTATCCTAAAGTTTCAATGGAACAGTGTTCGTTTTTTTTCTTCTGATTTTTCTACTATATTTCTGTTTGTTTTTTTTTTGGATTGTTGAGTAGGAAGTCAGATCTAAAAGAAGATGAAACACTATAAGATTGCAGATTTTTGAACTTCTAAAATTTGAAATTCAAACTCTGATTCAGATCTCAGGAAAAGTTTTAGGGGGAGTTTTTTTTAGGGGCTTCCAACTTGTATTGCAAGGCAAGGTAGGCTGCCTTTTATAGACAAAAACTAGGGTAACTTTCAGATTTTTTCTTTTACACCTTAGCCCCCTCTTAATTTTCAGTTTTAGCTAAATAATCCTTTATTTTCTGACTTGTTGGTCAAGTTATACTACCAAGTTCCTGAATTTCAAATTAAAACCCCATCTAGAAGGTTCTAGGGGTTTCCAATTCAGTTACTGCACTATTCTCTATTTTGAACTACCCAATATACCCTTAGTTACCCTAAATTTTACTGATTTCAACAAAACCCAAATCCTTATTTACTAATCAGAATTCTTAACAAAAGGCTAAAGAACTGAAATCAAACTAAGGAAAAATATCTAAACTAAACTAATTCTAATTAAGGTGGATCCTAAAACTAATTTTATTACTAAACTAATAAGAACAATAAACAAACAGTTTGAAACAAACAATTAAAATAATGAACGGAAGCAACTAAATCAGGTAAAACAAGAAAATCACACAAACAAAAGCAAATGACAAAAACAAAATTAAACCATGTGATTGCAATCTAAAACAAAAAATCAGAACCCTATAACTAGTGATTCAAATCAGGCATAAAAATAAAATAAAATAACAGCATGGATACTGAGCAAGATCAGAAGAACAAAAGAAGAAAAAAAAAATAAAGATCGTAAAAAAAAAACAGAAAAGATATGGGAGATGAAATACCTAGAAATTTCTCAACTTAGACTCGACCTAGGGCCGACTTCTTGGAATTGTTTGGACTAGAATCATCCTTAATCATGTGTTTTCATGAGAAAACACATGATTAGGGGCTATTATAGTCCGAAAATCATTTACCCCCAACCTTGCAAGCTTAGGGTTCTGGTCTGATTTTCGATTTGAAATTCGAGGATTTTGGGTAAGATTTGAAGGTTACTGGTTGTGGATTTAGCAAGAGGATGGTGATGAGGCCATAGAGTGTGGATTTGGTTGGGTTTGGAGGTAGTGCCGCCGTACACGACGGAGGCGGCGCTAGGGTTTTGCTTATTTGAACAAATCGAGTGGGATTTGAGGGGAAAGGGGTTTGGATCCGTAATGGGGAGGATGACAGGAGGCTATGGTATATTTTTGGTGGCCATTGGGTGATCGCCGCCGGCGGAGGCGATTTTCGGCCGGCGGCGGACGGTGGTGGACGGTGTTGTATTAGGGGTGTGAGAGAGATGACTGCATAGGGGTCCTGAGGGGGGGGGGGGGTGACATTCGGACAATTAAATACTTAGCAATGTGGGTTTCAGGACCGTCCGATCAAGAAACCTCGACGGTCCTGATTAAAACCCACAAAACGACGTCGTTTTGACTGACCTGGGGCTGGACCAGATTGGGGTTTGGGTTTGGACTGGGTTGGAAGGGATTTTGAACGGGTTTTGGCTTGGGCTGGCCCAAAACATGGGTATTTTATTAAGACCTCCATTTCTTTTAATTTTCTCTTCATTTTCTCATTCATTCATTTTTTTTTTAGATTTTTGTTAAATACAAAATTAAAATGAGAAGACCTGATTTAACTCTAATTTTCTAAAATTAACTAAATCCTAATTTAAAAAGAGAACTAAAAAAAATCGAGAATTAAAAGTAAAAATGCAAAAGGGCTATTTTTTATTATTTTCTCTTATTTTTTGCAATGTAAATTAACTAATAAACCTAAAATATAAAATTGGGTTCTAAACGCAAATGTGCTATTTTTATTATTTATTAACTATGCCAACTAAAAAAAAATGCACATAGTAAAAATGCAAATAAACACGAAAGTTGTGCAATTAATTCCTACAAATTAAACAATTAAAAGAAAAAAAAATCCTAAATCTAAGAAATCTGTAGGAGTAATTCGTGCGAGGCAACAATCACATGCTCACAGCTGCCCCTCTTTGCTCGAAGACACGAAGGGTTTTCGGGCAAAGATAAATGAGCAACATGAGGGATTTTTGCCAGCTCGGCATCCAGGAGAAGCATTTTTGAAAACCGTCTGACCGAACCCTGCTTCAAAGGTTGCCTACATATCCTTGGCTATAAAGGAATCAGGTCACTGTAGTTCTGGAAATTTTGGTAGCTGGGACTACCAGGAGCTGTGATTTCACTGCTGTTGCTGCTGCTACTGCTTGCTGACCTCCTTATTACACCAAAAGGAAAATCAAAGCTAAGCTAGCTATGCCTATCAACTATGAGTTACAAGATTCCTATCTATAATTGTCTTGAAACTTGATCTTGAGTCTTAGCTGATTTTGCTGTGGACTTCGATCTGAATCTTGATGCTCGCAAGTTGTAGGTGTTTTACTTCTTCATGCAGCATTGTGTCAAAACAAGATCAACGGAGCTTGTGACTTCAATCAGATTTTGAGCAATCCGCGCCCTTGCTTGCTTCACATTTGAGTTCATCACCTTTCGTTCTTTTCTTCTTTTCTTGATTCTGGATTGAGATTCATTCCATTGGTCATTTCACACCTTGCGTCTTGAGGTTGACCTGCTTAAGATACCAAAACAAACAAACGAACGAAATTTTTCTGCCCCAGTTTTCACTAGGAAAATTTCGTGAGTTAGTTGTGACACATATCTAAGCGATCAAATCAGGATTGTGTAGGGAGATCCTCGGTTTTTGGCCGGGNCTTCTAACTCATAAGTCAACATTTGGTTGACTTTTCCAAACTAACCTTCTCATAAAGAGACTTATTGTCTCATTTCTAACCGAACTCTATCCGAATTACTTCAAATTTTCCAAACACATATAATGAAACATATAGAAGCATAAAACGGGGAAAACGGGGCGGTAACTCCCGTAACGACGAGTTGGGTCGTTACAAGAATGGTTGGTCCGGTTTGGGGATTTTTTGGCTTTGGGCTCAGGGATTCCAATGGCCCAAACAACAGCCTGAAAATTCTTTCCCTTTTCTTAATTAACTATATATTTTTTTCTATTTTTAATTATTTTCTCCTATTTTCAATGATGTTAATTAATCTAAAAATCTAGATGGGTCCTAAATGCAAGTATGCTATTTTGTAATTTTTTTCATTTTCTATGACAACTAAAAATACAAATAAAATGCAAACAAAACACAAAATCATGCAATTAATTCCTAAAAATTCAAATACTAAAAGAAAAATTCTAATTTTAATAAATTCTATAGGAGTAATTTAAGCGCGGCAAAAATCACGTGCTCACAGCTGCCCCTCTTTGCTCGGAGACACGAAGGGTTTTCGGGCAAAGATAAATGTGTAACATGAGGGATTTTTGCCTGCTCGGCACTCCAGGAGAAGCATTTTTGAAAACCGTCTGACCGAACCCTGCTTCAAAGGTTGCCTACATATCCTTGGCTATAAAGGAATCAGGTCAGTGTAGTTCTGGAAAGTTTGGTAGCTGGGACTACCAAGAGCTGTGATTTCACTGCTGTTGCTGCTGCTACTGCTTGCTGACCTCCTTATTACACCAAAAGGAAAATCAAAGCTAAGCTAGCTATGCCTATCAACTATGAGTTACAAGATTCCTATCTATAATTGTCTTGAAACTTGATCTTGAGTCTTAGCTGATTTTTCTGTGGACCTCGATCTGAATCTTGATGCTCGTTAGCTGTAGGTGTTGGTTCTTTCTTCAGCTTTGGATCAAGGCTGGGCATGCGAAGCTTGTGACTTCAAAAATATCTTGAGCAGTCCGCGTCCTTCTCCACTTCAGCACTTTGTGTTCACTTCTTTTTGTTCTTTTCTTCTTTTCTTTATTCTGGATTGAAACTCATTCCATCGGTCGTCTCGCACCCCTGTGCCTTGATGTTAGACCTGCTTAAGACACCAAAACAAACAAACGAACGAAATTTTCTGCCCCAGTTTTCACTAGGAAAATTTCGTGAGTTAGTTGTGACACATGTCTAAGCGATCAAATCAGGATTGTGTATCCTTGTGAATGAATCCAGGTTATGCTGGGCCGGAATTTGGAAAGAAAAAGGGTCCTTGGGTTATGCCGGGACAGAAAGAAAAAGGCTCTTTGGGTTATGCCAGGGAGGTCCGCGGGTTATGCCAGGATGGGAAGAAAAAAGCTCCTTGGGTTATGCCAGGGAGATCCACGGGTTATGCCGGGATGAGAAGAAAAAAGCTCATTGGGTTATGGCAGGGAGATCCACGGGTTATGTCGGGATGGAAAGAAAAAAGCTCCTTGGGTTATGCCAGGGAGGTCCACGGGTTATGCCGGGATTAAAAGAAAAAAGGCTAAAGGGAAAAACGCTCAACTCAGGGATTGGAGCCCTAATGTTGGCTAAAGGAAAAAAGGCTCAACTCAGGGATTGGAGCCCTAATGTTGGCTAAAGGGAAAAACGCTCAACTCAGGGATTGGAGCCCTAATGTTGGCTAAAGGGAAAAACGCTCAACTCAGGGGTTGGAGCCCTAATGTTGGCTAAAAGGAAAAACGCTCAACTCAGGGGTTGGAGCCCTAATGTTGGC
>NC_031998.1:9996744-10001226 GCF_001879085.1 Nicotiana attenuata
CTCCCAAGATTCCTTTTCCCTTGTATGTGACCCCCATCTGCTGATAATTCCATGGTACCGCAGCAGGGTTGGTTATCGACTTCTGTGGTACGCGTCCAATAACCACTGGCTCATTCAGCCGAGACGGCTTAATTGTCCCCCGTACCACATAGGCCTGCTTGGGTACGTACATTTGTGTTCCTTGTTTCAAATCAGCTTTCTTTTCTGGTTCTGTCTCAGTGATTTTGCTCTTCTCTTGCTTCGGGTCCACCTCGGGCTTTCTTTCTGCGTCGGCAATAGCAATTATAGCTTTTAAGGCTGGATCGAATTCTCTGTCCTCACAGATCATCCCGATTACTGGCCCGTTGTTGTGAGCGGGCAGCGGGTTATTGGTCACATTTGAGACATCCTCATTCCTCAACACAATTTTCCCTTGCTCTATTAAATTCTCCACCGCTTGTTTCAGAGTCCAACAGTCATTTGTATGATGGCCCTCTGCCCCTGAATGGTATGCACACCTGACACCAGCTCTGTAGGCAGGCGATGCCGGGTTTTGTCTGTTCTGAGGAACCGGCTGCAGTAGACCCATTTGGACAAGTTTCGGGAATAGACTGGAGTAAGATTCACCGATTGGGGTAAAGTTTGGTCTCCCAGGTGGTTTCCGAGGGCGGAAGTTATCTTGTGGAAGCCGGGGATTATAGTGGTTTTGGTGAGGATGCTGGTTTCTTTGGAATGAAGGTTGATTTCTGTTGGCTTGTGGCTGCGGTCGGGCGAAAGGTTGAGCATTCATGACCGCATAAGGTGGGGGAGTATAGGCCATATCAGGATGAGGATAGTAGTGCTGAGGGGTTCTTTCAGAGAACACAGGTCTCGGAGCCCGATATCTTCTTCCCCCTGATGCTACCTTAACTGTTTCCTCTTTCATTTTTCCTTTGGCCATCCCTCCAGACCTGCCTTGGATGACTTGGGAGGTTGCTCTGATAGCCGATTGACTCAGAATCCGGCCCGTTTTCAAGCCATTCTCCACCATTTCTCCGATCTTGATTGCCTCTGCAAAAGGTTTGCCCATGGCCGATATCATGTTTTGGAAGTAATCTGCTTCCTGAGCCTGGAGGAAGACGGTGACCATTTCTACCTCGTCCATGGGAGGTTTCATCCTTGATGCCTGTTCGCGCCACTTAATAGCATATTCTCTGAAACTTTCCAAGGGTTTCTTCTTCAAATTGGCCAGGGAATTCCTGTCTGGCGCAATGTCGATGTTGTATTGAAACTGCCTTACAAAGTCTCTGGCTAGATCGTCCCAAATGTGCCATCGTGAGACATCCCGGTCCATATACCATTCTAAGGCAATGCCTACTAAGCTTTCTCCAAAGTAAGCCATCAACAACTCTTCTTTTCCGCCGGCCCCGCGCAGCTGGTTGCAATATCTTTTGAGGTGGGCAATAGGATCGCCATGCCCGTCATACTTTTCTAACTTTGGCATTTTAAATCCCATGGGCAGGTGCACGTGAGGGAACATGCACAAATCAGTATAAGAAACACTCTTTTGCCCGCTCAATCCTTGCATGTTTTTCAAGCTCTGCTCGAGGCTTCTCATTCTTTTCGCCATCTCATCCTGCTCTGGGTCTTTGGGGGTTTTGTCCTGCCCTGGTGTAAGCTCGTACGGTGGCGGCTGAGAGTAATTATATGTGGGATATTGAGGAGGATCCATAGGAAAGACAGGGTTTTGGAAGGTGAATGCTGAGGGATCCAAGGCAGGCCTTGGCAGTGAAGGTTGTGTTGTAGCAGGGCATGGTGGAGCAGTGAAGATGTTAGGAGCTGCTCCTGCTGGGAACACCTGGGGGCGGACCTCAGAAGGCGTTCCGACGAAATGAGCAGTCATGGTAGGTTGTCCCAAAGGAGTATGAGGGTGGCTGATGGGGATATTGGAGGTACCCCCAGATCTAGGGAATAGTTCAGGAAATCCAGGGATGGCGCTTGGAGGCTCCCTTCCATTGGTCCAGGCGTCCCACATTTCCATGAGTCGGAGACGTAGTATCCGGTTCTCTTCAGCTGTGCCAGACTCAGATGCCGGGATCCCCGAGATGGGGCTGTCCTCAGAGATGGGAACTGCGGGCAAAGTCATTTCTGTAGACATTTCCCCACTTCCTTTCGATCTGGTAAAGTATTGATGCGATGCCAGCTTACCACAACCAACCACCGTTTCTAAAAGCTAGGCTGGAATTGACAGCAACACACGGTTAGTTTGAGATAAAGAACAGATAGGTGATCGCACATTGGGGTGTGATGCACCTATACAGTTAAACAGATGTCTACATGTTTGCACTGGTTGCATGCGTCATCCCGGCTTTTCTTTTCTATTTTCTCTTCTTTTGATTTCCACTCTTTGTTTTTCTTGCTTTTCTTTCTCTTTTTGTTTTTCTCTCGTTTCTCTTTTCCCTCTATTTTTCATTTTCTGCTTTTCCCTTTTCTTTTGCCATGGTTTTTCTCTTGATTCCTTATTTTCTCTTTTTGCGTTTCTTTTCCTCTCTTGTTTTTCCTTCCCTCGTGTTTTCTTCTTCTTTTTTCTTTCTTTTCTCTTTTTTTTCTCTCTTAGGGTTACGGTCGAATCCTATGGAGATTGCCTACGTATCATGACCCCGCATGAATCAGACCAAGCGTAGTTCTTGCAAATAAGCTAACTCTCTTTTTTCGGAATTTTGAAAGAAATGCTTTAAAAGAAAGAAGGGAAATATGTACTTTTGATTTTTGATTTTGATTTTTTCTTTTGAATTTTTGAAAGAAAGACTTCTAAACATTTCTTTTCTTTTTATTGGAACTTTGAGAACTTTTAGAAGTAAAAATATTTTCAAAATATTGTCGGACTCATTTTTCTTTACGAGAGAAAGACAGCTAAGGAGTATTTTAATGACTTATTCTGACCTAAAAGGAAAAAGTGGCTATTTTTGCAAATTTTTCTTTATCTAGAAAAACAAGGACTTGGTTTTGCAGATACGGCCTTTCAGCACTTCTGGGAGGGAGATTTTAAGGTTGTGCCCGCAAATCATTTAAAATGACTCAGGGTGGCTGTTCTTGCAAAAATAGCCTTCCGGCGCCCTTTTGGGGACATTCGGCTTATTTTAAAACAAGAATGGCATCACCCGATTTATTTGACAAAAAATTAAAATTTTGGTATTTTTGGCTATTTTTGCAAAAGGGTGGTTGGACCCGATGAGGGTTGTCTACGTATCTCACATCCGGTGAGAATCAAACCAGCGTAGTTCGGGCAGATTGGGAACTGAGTAAACTAACTCCCTTTTTTTTCCTTCTTTTTATAAAACGCAGACCATGAAAGCTTTAAGGCCAAAGAAAAAATATTTGTGATTTTTTTGGATTTTTTTTTTTGGAATTTTCTAAAAACAATGCTTTAAAAGAAGAAAGGGAATTTTCTAAAAACAATGCTTTTTGTTTGAGTTTTTCATTTGTTTTCTCTTTTTCTACGGAAAAAAGAAAATAGTTTTTGGATTTTGGATGTAACCTCTTAATTTTCGAAAGAGGGACTTCTTTAAGAAAAATATTTTGAATTTCTGAGCTTTTATTTATTTACAAAAGTACTTCTAGAGAAAAACAAAAATATTTTGGACTTTTCAAAATTTTTATTGACATGTACAAAAAAAGACTTCTAAAGAAGAAAAGAGTATTTTTGGATTTTTATTTCTTTTTTGGATTTTTGGAAAAATACTTCAAAATGAAGGAAACCTGTATTTTTGGATTTTGATTTTTGTTGCTTTTTTTTTATGAAAACGTTAGAAAGAAGAAAACAATTTTTTGTGAGTTTAAAAACTATTTTCTCTCTTTTTTTTTAAAGATTTTTAATGAAGGAACTAAAAGAAAATATTTTTGGATTTCAGCATTTCGGTACTATTTGGGCATTGGTGTTTTTCAAAGCAAATGGTTACCCTCCCTTAGTCCTAACACTGCGTATTTTCTCAACTTTCACTCATTATATACAAACCGGTCAACATGCAAAACCGAGCAAATAAATGCGCAAGCAGCACGTAAGATGCATCGGGATGGTCTTTTCATTTCAGGTCACCTGTCCTAGACGGGCCCAACCCCTGTGTTGAGTCCCCTAAGTCAAATGCACATGATGCAAACAAACGTCCTACTAGGGATCCGGCATGAGGTCGAGTTATTCTAGGTTCAAAACCTGAGTATATGTTCTAGACTGTGTACCCGAGCGGACAACCCGAGTCGAGGAGGGGGCTACATACCGGGGACCCGCAAGATCGTCCGGCTTAGTAACTTGTCCGAGCCTCTTTCTTATTTCAGGGTATGACACTAACAGAATAGGGAGTCTCAACCAGTAAGCACATCCCCGGAGGTGAGAAGAGAAGGGTTTCGGCACAGTTTGTATACAGTTCAGATAATATCAAAGCGGTAAAGCATTTAGCACATTTAGCAAGAAACATGTAGGAAAATCAGATAAAGCCAAACATAACAATTATTCTAAGCTCGAATTCT
>NC_031998.1:10001769-10003628 GCF_001879085.1 Nicotiana attenuata
AAGAGAATTGCAACGTCGTGAAAACATGTCTCGAACCGCGTCACATAAATGCACCCGCAATTTTTGACACATTTTGACTTTGTTGAGATTTGGATTTGGGTCACATAAATGTGCACCCGAGTTTAGGAAAGTAATTTTATTAAACACGCGCCTAAAGCAACTACGCGAATTATTATCTTTGTGGGAAGCCATGAAAATTCGTTAAATGGCACGTCCCGAATTTCTAAAATATTTTTAATAAAGCATTTAATGAGGGCCCCGCAATTCAAGCATTTTATTTAGCGAGGTTCATCTCAATTTATTTTATAAAAGGGCAATCCTAAAGCGATTTACAATTTTCTACTTAATTCGTCTCTAAGAATAAAAGAAATAGTCCTAGTTAATTAATATGTGTGAAAGATCCAAAATTCCATAATACAATTTCAAACGATCAGGGCCAAGAGCTGAATGAATAGAACAGGCCATTTTCAACAAAAGGCCCAAATTTCATTATTCAGAAATTGGGCAGCCTGGGCCCAAAATGATCCATACGGCTAATATCAACTTAACTGGGCTGACCGATTAATTTTCCACGGCCTGGGCAGGCCTTGGGCCAAGGCGCAGATGAAATTACTCTAATGGTTCAAAGCAATGACCACTATGCCAATGTGATTATCAACTTAAGATCATGATTGTGCGAATCCAAACTATACTGTTCAATTAACATCAACTACACTATTATCTAATCTAATATATGAACCTACGTAATAAAAAAAACACAATATTATCTAATATATGAACCTGCGTACATATGGATTTATTGAATTAGCTTCATGTTCTAAGCTTAAACTTCAAGTTCTGACTTGTGCAAGGAGTCACTATCATTAATTACACTAAAACTGAGATCACAGACATACAGTTTGATCAAAATAAAATTCATACGATTTAACAGTCCATTGTTTAATTACAGAATTTAAGCAAGGCTAAACAGCCGATTCAGTTTAAAAGCCCATGATTCAAACCAAACTATAACAACCCAAATTAAACATACCCTATAACTACAACTAAACCAACGAGTGCAGCAATCTACTTAATTATGAACAACTGACAATAATCCATGCACAGAAATTTGATGAGCATTTTATTTCACTCACAGTTCGAGGTTACACTGATGTGAGTTCAAAGCCGTGTACCTAAAGTGTGAATCAAGTAAAAGGAGGAGAAGTTAGCCACAGCAAAGCAATCAGCAGCAATTGAAACTCAAGCAGCAACCACTCAGTCAGTTTCAGCCCAGAAATGATTGCAGAAATGTTTCAATTCAAGCAGGATTGATAGATAACCCATAACAGCACCAAATTCACCAAAATAAACTCGAAAATGAACACAAAACACCTTTGAAACTTTCAGCAAACAATGACTCAACCAAAACTGCTTACTCAAGCTCAAAAATTACTCGAAATCAGACTAATAGACCTCTGAAAATCCAGTAACCAAACATTGAACTAGAAGATGTGATTTAACAACTAGAGATTGAAATTATCCTAAAGTTTCAATGGAACAGTATTCGTTTTTTTTTCTGATTTTTTCTACTATATTTCTGTTTTTTTTTTTTGGATTGTTGAGTAGGAAGTCAGATCTAAAAGAAGATGAAACACTATAAGATTGCAGATTTTTTGAACTTCTAAAATTTGAAATACAAACTCTGATTCTGATATCAGGAAAAGTTTTAGGGGGAGTTTTTGTTTTAGGGGCTTCCAACTTGTATTGCAAGGCAAGGTAGGCTGCCTTTTATAGACAAAAACTAGGGTAACTTTCAGATTTTTTCTTTTACACCTTAGCCCCCTCTTAATTTTCAGTTTTAGCTAAATAATCCACGAAGC
>NC_031998.1:10004167-10006439 GCF_001879085.1 Nicotiana attenuata
AAATTTCTCACTTAGACTCGACCTAGGGCCGGCTTCTTGGAATTGTTTGGACTAGAATCATCCTTAATCATGTGTTTTCATGAGAAAAGACATGATTAGGGGCTATTATAGTCCGAAAATCATTTACCCCCAACCTTGCAAGCTTAGGGTTCTGGTCTGATTTTCGATTTGAAATTCGAGGATTTTGGGTAAGATTTGAAGGTTACTGGTTGTGGATTTAGCAAGAGGATGGTGAGGAGGCCATAGAGTGTGGATTTGGTTGGGTTTGGAGGCAGCGCCGCCGTACACGACGGAGGCGGCGCTAGGGTTTTGCTTATTTGAACAAATCGAGTGGATTTGAGGGGAAAGGGGTTTGGATCCGTAATGGGGAGGATGAGAGGAGGCTGTGGTATATTTTTGGTGGCCATTGGGTGATCGCCGTCGGCGGAGGCGATTTCCGGCCGGCGGCGGACGGTGGGGGACGGTGGTGGACGGTGTTGTATTAGGGGTGTGAGAGAGATGACTGCATAGGGGTCCTGAGGGGGGGCGTGGTGACATTCGGACAATTAAATACTTAGCAATGTGGGTTTCAGGACCGTCCGATCAAGAAACCTCGACGGTCCTGATTAAAACCCACAAAACGACGTCGTTTTGACTGACCTGGGGCTGGACCAGATTGGGGTTTGGGTTTGGACTGGGTTGGAAGGGATTTTGAACGGGTTTTGGCTTGGGCTGGCCCAAAACATGGGTATTTTATTAAGACCTCCATTTCTTTTAATTTTCTCTTCATTTTCTGATTCATTCATTTTTTTTAGATTTTTGTTAAATAACAAAATTAAAATGAGAAGACCTGATTTAACTCTAATTTTTTAAAATTAACTAAATCCTAATTTAAAAAGAGAACTAAGAAAAATCGAGAATTAAAAGTAAAAATGCAAAAGGGCTATTTTTTTATTATTTTCTCTTATTTTTTGCAATGTAAATTAACTAATAAACCTAAAATATAAAATTGGGTTCTAAATGCAAATGTGCTATTTTTATTATTTATTAATTATGCCAACTAAAAAAAATGCACACAGTAAAAATGCAAATAAACACGAAAGTTGTGCAATTAATTCCTACAAATTAAACAATTAAAAGAAAAAAAAAATCCTAAATCTATGAAATCTGTAGGAGTAATTCGTACGAGGCAAAAATCACATGCTCACACCTGGAGAACAAGGGAATACATTTCAAGTGCAGCAATCAGGAGCCCACCTGGAGAACAAGGGAATACTTTTCGAGTTTCAGCAATCAGGCGCCCACCTGGAAACAAGGGAAGTACAATTCAAATTTTAGCTTGTAATTTTTAATATTTGATAACATGCTGTACCCAGCCACCAAACTAGGGCAGAAAAATTTTCTTTGTTTGTTTATTGTGTTGCAGTCAGGCGCCCACCTGGAGAACAAGGGAATACTTTTCAAGTTCAGCAATCAGGAGCCCACCTGGAGAACAAGGGAATACTTTTCAAGCTTCAGCAATCAGGCGCCCACCTGGAGAACAAGGGAAGTACAATTCAAATTTTAGCTTTTAATTTTTTAAAATTTGATAACATGATGTGCCCAGCCACCAAACTGGGGCAGAAAATTTTCTTTGTTTGTTTTGTTGCAGTCAGGAGCCCACCTGGAGAACAAGGGAATACTTTCCAAGTGTTGCAGTCAGGAGCCCACCTGGAGAACAAGGGAATACTTTTAAAGTGTCAGCAGTCAGGAGCCCGCCTGGAGAATAGAGGCATATATTTCAAATTTCAGCAGTCAAGCATCACTCGGAGGAATGACAAAACATCTCCGATCACAATGCAAGGCAACAACGCAAGAATTCCATCGAAAGAATACAAGTTCAAGGCAACACAAGAGCAAGTTTGAAGACATAGTTAGGACCTTTATGTAATTCATAGATCATAGCTTAGGCTAGCTTCTTTTTATTTTGACACGGTGTAATAAGGAGGTCAGCGAGCAGTAGCAGCAGCAGCAGCACAAGCAGTGAAATCACAGGTCCTGGTAGTCCCAGCTACCAAACCTTCCCGAACTACACTGACTTGATTCCTTTTTAGCCAAGGATATGTAGGCAACCTCCGAATCAGGGTGCGGTCAACTCTTTCAAAAATGCTTCACACGAAATATTCAAACGGGCAAAAATCGCTCGTTTTCGCTCACTTATCTTTAGCACGGTAAACTCTTCATGTTCCCGAGCAAGAGGGCAGCTGTGAGCACGTGACTTTTGCCTAAGTCGATTATCCCAAAAATTCAAACA
>NC_031998.1:10009060-10011912 GCF_001879085.1 Nicotiana attenuata
AGAGTTTTGTAGATCTATGATCTTCATTTGTATTAATACCTGGAAAGTTCAAACTATTGTGAGTAGTTAGCAGAATATCGGCTATAGTGTTGGTAGATTCAGATCTGATAGTAAGTTACTGATTGGAACTTGAGTTTAAATGGATTACATGCTCCTACTAGTGTAAGATCAGGCGTTCTTTGGTTTTTAAATGCACGAGATAGTTCAGCTGTGGATATAAGTCACGCATGAAAATCCATGGGATGTATTGATCGAAACTGATGTGTGTATGTGGCGTTTCTGATTTCAAATTCAATACGTTTGGTTAATTTTATACCAATGAGTTGAATATTCATATCATGATTGGATTCAAGGTTAAAGCTCAGGATCGTTCAATTGTGCGCAAATCACTAAGCCCAGTTTATAAATTAAAATCAGTAGTCTGAAACAAACAAAAATCAGCCTTGAATGTGGGCCAAACCTGGTAGCCCGTTACTTAAATGGGATCTGGGCCTGAATTTGTTTTCCCAAGGGCCCAATGCAAGGCAGCTCCTCACAAAGCTGACAGTATTTTCCCCATTCTGGGCTAATCTTTAAGGCCCAAAGTGCTGAGGTTTTGAATTGTATGAAAGTCATGGACCCGAAATATAGTAGTTCTTAAACAATACTAATTAATTAGGCCCTTTTAGAGACAATCCCTTAATAGAGAACCGTAGCCTCTTTTAGGATAGCCTTAAGTAAAAATGAGGTACGCCGCGCCAAATAAAAATACATGAATCATGTGGCCCTCTTCAAATGAGGTACGCCGCGCCAAATAAAAATACATGAATCATGTGGCCCTCTTCAAATACTCACATAAAAATATTTTAGACCTCGGGACGTGCCATTTAGTGAAGTTCATGGCCTCCCGCAAAGTTAATAATACGTTAGTTGCTTTAGGCCCGACATTTAATAATATTACCTTCCTAAACCCGGGTGCACATTTATGTGACCCAAATCCAAATCTCAATGAAGTTGAAACGTGTCAAAAACCACGGGTGCATTTATGTGACGTGATTTGAGACATGTTTTCACGACGTTGCAATTCTCTTTAGAAAAAAAAAATAATAAAAGCGGTTCAAAAGCACATATATAACATGTACTAAAATCAAATAAATAAGCCAAATATGACAGTTGAGCGACCGTGCTAGAACCACGGAACCTGGGAATGCCTAACACCTTCTCCCGGGTTAACAGAATTCCTTACTCGGATTTCTGGTTCGCGGATTGTTAAACAGAGTCAATAATTTCCTCGATACGGGATTCAACCGGTGACTTGGGACACCATTAATCTCCCAAGTGGCGACTCTGAAGTTTTAATAATAAATCCCGTTTCGATTGTCCTTTAATTGGAAAAACTCCCTTTATTATACCCCTGCGGTGTAGTGAAAAAGGAGGTGTGACAACTGGGAGAAATTCTGGACATACCCTCTGAAGGGTTTGATGATTACACTAGGCAAAGGTGGCCATGCCTGGACTCCCTCCCTACTGCCCTTGAAATCACCAAAAGGTTCTGTGACTCTGAGGAAGTGAATGAAGCCAGGGCTGTGCAGAAAAGTGAGATGAGGCCTGAGCACAATGTGGTGTTTGAGTTTGTCAACAAGTGCTTATTGCCTAGACAAGAAAGAAGGCACACTGCTAACTACATGGACCTGGTTCTTATGGAGTGCCTTGAGAGAGGAAAGCAAATCAACTGGCCTGCCCTCATTGTCAAATTGCTAGACAGGGTCATAAATGGCTCCAAGGCTCATGCTACTCCATATGGCTTCATACTGACCACAGTTCTGGACAGGCTAAATGTGCCCTTGAAGAAATGGGAAATGGCCTCGAGCAAGGAACACTTCGGCATCAAAACTCTTCTGGCCTATGGTTATCCAGTCAATGCCATTCCCGTTGAACCTGGTTCATCTCAGAAGACACCCATCAACAGCAAAGTTAGAACTTTGGTTCAGGAATGTGGAGCTAAGGATGCTGAAATTGCTAGGCTCAAGGCTCGTGTGGTTGAATTGGAAACTGAGAGGGATGGCCTTAGATCTGTGCTTGCCAAAGAAAAGGAGAAGAATGATGGAATTCTTCAGAACATGCTGAATCTTCTCCAAACTCAACCTCCCAGTTCCTCCAAGCCTTAGGACTCCTAACACTTGTTTCCTGAACTTGTCTAGTACCCCAGTGACCCAGATTAGGGATTTTTCTATTTTTTTGCTCATGGTTTGAATATTTTTCTTTCTTTTTGTGGATTGTTAATGGCAACATATCACTATCAATGACAACTGCGGTTTTCTCTTGTTTTATGATTATTCTGACCTTGATAGTTTAAATATGTTTGTTGATTACTGATGATATTACCATGATTGCACTTGCAGTTGCCCCTGTGGCCATGAGTATTTATTAAAATCTGGGATTCACAGTGTGTATGCAACTTTTAGATGATGCAAAAAGGGGGAAGAGATATTGTGCTTTACATATTCTAAAATAAGTGATGTTTATAACCTAATTAACCTGGTCCTTAATGATAAGTGAATTTTCTAAATTTAGTGTTGATGGTTAAGCTGAGTTCTTACAGGCTTCGAATCAGTAAAAAGCACAGAGTTTGTCATCATCAAAAAGGGGGAATTTGTTGGCCCAGGAACAGGTGATGTTTTGAAGAATTACAAATGAACTCAGTCATGGACCAGGTCCATCATGTGAAGCACAGTCATGATCAACCTACACATGTGAGATGCACGTGAAGGAGATAAGTCCCATTGATTAAGCAGCAATATCTCCTGATATGATCGAAAAGGTTGCATATTGGATAAGGGGAGAGAGTCTCCTTATGTGAAGAGAACACAATC
>NC_031998.1:10012012-10017117 GCF_001879085.1 Nicotiana attenuata
AAGAAGATGTAGCTTGAACAAAGTTAGTTTTTCAAAAGTGAATAACTTAACTGGTTGTGCGTTTCGAAATACACAACAGGTCCAACTCTACCAGAAACAAGTACAACATTCATGCGATAATTATAATTATATTCTGCAAGAAATATTGGATTGTGGTAAGGGAAAAAGAGATGCATTCAGTAATGACTAGTGTTAGAAGAGAAACAATACCCTTCTTCTTTGAGTTTCCTCCTAGGCTGCCTAACATAAAAAAGGATAAAGGTAGGACATGATTTGAAATGTTTAATTAATATTCCTATGTGATTGGAGAACAATCCACTCAAGCTGCAACAAAAAGAACCAAGTTCTCTATATGAAATTGGTAACTATTTCCATTCTGAGCTTCCATCACTAATGTGGATAGAATCAGTGCATTGAAATGCATTAAGTCAATTTTTAGACATAGATGTTAAAGTAACGAATATAGACAAAGCAGAAACTAACTTACAGTGAGATGTGGGAATCAAAGTAACACAACCAAAGAGAGACTTGCATCCATAAAGCCAAAAACAACCTATTCATTAGGAGCATTACGACCCAAAACAATAGCTAAAGCACCAAATTCTAGATCTATTCCAATTCCAAAAGACATAAATATACCAAAAAAAAAAT
Source organism: Nicotiana attenuata (assembly GCF_001879085.1). Lineage (NCBI taxonomy): Eukaryota > Viridiplantae > Streptophyta > Magnoliopsida > Solanales > Solanaceae > Nicotiana > Nicotiana attenuata. Next base: position 10,012,664 of record NC_031998.1, read on the forward strand.
TATAGTCACGATCTGCTTGTGAGTCAATCAATCAATAGAAAGGACATAATATTCACGAAAGAAAAAAGTAAAATAGAAATACTAACCGATTAAGACATGAGACCATTGATACTGGAATGGAGCTATATGACGTGGATGAACCATCTTTATTTAGAACCTGCAAGAAAATAGTTAAAGTATCTAGTATGAAGTTCGTGCCACAATGATATGATTACCAGAACAGCTCATGAAGGGCAAGACAAAAGAGTTGAAAAATGAACTGATTCATGGGCAATAAACATCAGTTGCCTGCTAGATACATTTGATGGCGTGTCTTGACGTTAAACCCACAATGTGTACCCCACGAGTTAAGTATTTGTGATCTTGGAGCAGTAGTTAATAAAATCTAAGAATTTTTTTAAAAAAAATTCGTTGTTGAAGTGTTTCCAAGGCTTGTGTGGAGTGTGTTGTATATATATCTGGGTACATAAGTAGTGTCAAAGACAAATCAAAGTATTATTGGTAAGGGTGTTGTAAAAATGTTGACTTTATCATCAAGACTAGCATCAACAATTATTTCCAAGAAAATTATTCTCAGACCCACCTAAACAACAATCCCATTGTCAAAAACTTTAACTTTTTACTATTGAGTGTGATCATAAACGGGCAGAGTTGTTGGAAGTTCAAATTAACTCTCCAATGGACAAAGTTGTACATCACCAAGATTCAAGCGTCAAAGATTTAAGGCCACATTTGCTCAAGGTATAGCCTGGAGTAATAATCATGGAGATGGTGCATTAACTATAGAGCTCAACTCAGAGCACTTAAGTGTTTGTTTGTCACACAAAGTGGGAGATGCATGCAGTGCTTACTATTTTTTGAGAGATTGGGCTTCACTAACTCGGAAATGCAAAAATATCTCCAATACTTTGCTGAGGATTCCCTTATTTCCATCACCATTTCGATGAAGAATGTATCGAAAAGAATTTTGTGGCCTCTGCCTCGAAGCTAAGAACCTGCAGAGAGTCTTTCACACTTTCTTTTAACAAGAGACAATTAAAGGTAATATAATCTATACAATTACCACATTCCTATCTTGTTTTGTTAAATCAGGATTAAACAATATCATTAGAGATATTTGCTTCATACCTCACTTGGTTCACCCCACAACCTTCGCAAATAAAAATCTGATTCCGAGACCACAATCCCTGGTGGCAATGACACTGCACCACGAGGATTAGTTGGGACATATATCTGCAAAAGGAAAGCATTTTGCAACCCATCAATATTCCAAAATAAATATCTAGTGCTCTGGATCCTAAATCTACTACGGGAGTCAGAATAACCATCCTACACCACTTCCCAATGAAAAATGATCATGTCTTATGCATTTACCACTATCTTCGACTCTTTTATTTTGGGATAATTAGATAGTCTAGAAACATCAACCTCCTAACTCAAACCTAAATCGAAGCATTCAAGGAATTGAAACCCTAAACTAGAAACAACTGAAATTAGAGATGAAGGAGCTTACAATTTCAAGCCATAGCCAGAGTTGGAAGAAAATATTGCTGCTCATTTGAAACTCGTAACTGAAAGCGCAAATCGAAGGGTTGAATGAATTGGGGAAGGTGAGAGCCAAAATGAAATAAAAAGGGGGACCGATTCGGGGGAAAATAGGGAGGGAAGTTTGCCGCGTTTGTTTTTGCTAAAAATTGAGAAAGAACTAAAAAATATTGCCACAAGTCAAAAAAATTGTTGAGAAAAATAAGTGTTTTACTAACAAGTAAATACTTTTGGCAATACTAACAATTTATTGTTGCCAATTAATTTATATTTTAAAATTGTTATATTCCCCAAAAAGTTATGGCAACAAAACTAAAATATTAGCCAACAAGAAATGTGGTGTGGTTAAAAGTTGTATGATACGGCAACAACTAAGTAATGTTGTTGCCATTTATTGATATTTAGCAACAATATCATTGTTGTTGCAAAAAAGTTGTTGCAAATTATATACTTTCTTGTAGTGGCTGCTGGTTCTGTCATAACCGCACATGCGGTTAGGGGACCGCAGGTGCGATGATCGCAGAGGCGAGAATCAGCCGCAGATGCGGCCACAAGTGAAAAGGGCAGAAGTCGCAGGTGCGGAGGAAAGAACGCACCTGCGTGACCGCAGGTGCGGATATGGAGTCGTAGATGCGGTTAGGGAAATTCAAATGAAAATCGCAGAAGCGGTTGGATGGAGCGTAGAAGCGGTCCCGCAGGTGCGGGGAATGGACCGCTGGTGCGGGGAATGGACAAATTATTTAAAATGATAAATAATTTGAGACAACTATTTTTAATAACCACGATTGGAGTCCCTTATATTGTAAGGCCCCCGATACCTTAAAACATGTGTAGCTCAAGTTCTGCACCCAACAATTAATTTCACTAACGTGGAGGCAACTAGTCAACGACAATGACTGGGATAGCCATTCGGGTACCCAGCTTTTTTTATTTTTTATAACTGTAACAGTCGAACCAGCACATATACCAAATAACTTTATCAACCGAATTTCAAGTGTGATTTTTTTTTTTCAACTTGCCCACCTGTTTGGCTCAAAAGATACTGATTACTTTATAAGCGAAAAAACAATTAAAATGAATCACAGGTAAATCGTAATCGAATATAATGAGACCTAGAAATATGTATTATGCTTGTTATTGCTTCAACAACTTGGATATTCAAGAGAGAAAGGAGTGCTTGTTTAGAGAGAGAGAGAGAGAAATAGAGAGAGAGAGAGAGAGAAAAGGAGTTTGTTATTCAAAGATCAGATGCCTTTACAACATTGGGATCCTCCTTTATATAATAGGTGAACTCCCTTGAAATAATAAAATAATGCAGAGATAGGTCACGTGCTTTCGAGGAGACGACGAGACCTAAAGGCACGTTTCACCCTGACATTCTTAGGTCGTACCCTCGTTTTGACTATTGCTTAGTCGCGGGTCGTTGCTACCGTAGTGGGCAGAATTTGACCCCATACAGTTAGTCCCTCCGTTCGTCGCTGACGTAACGAAGTGCGTCTCCGATGGACGGAACCATGAACCTTGTTCTGGGAGAATTTGACCATGTTCGGGGATGACGACGTAGAGGGGTGAATTTGAATCTGTTGAAATATTGGCGCGCAATCCCTTCCCTAAAATGACGTCATCATATGCATGTGTCATCATTACGCGTATTCCCGAGGAAGTACAAAAGGTGTTCTGATGATCGGTTTCCCGCGCCTGTTTGGGCCTTGCCTCTTCGATTTCAACACCGCCTAACCCTATAAATAGGGAAAGGGTTTAACTTAATCCAGCTTTGGATCATCTGCAAACGTTTTCCGATTATTTAACAAAACACTTCCTTTCTCCGAAAATCCACCGCTTCTCTGAAAGCACATTTGTGGTTGTGTCGTACACCGCTCCTTAAACGGAAACAATGACAAAACCTAAACGGGATAATAATACGAAGGCTCGTAATAATAAACCATCTGACGCGCCGCCTCCCCCCGGCGGCGATAAGGGAGAGAGAGAGGAGGATCTCACCCCTCTCACTGTGGATAATGTGCTACCGAAGCAACTCCTTATCAGGAGGGACTTCCAACGGGACTCTCCTGATCAACCTTGGGAGAAATCCGAGTTAACGCAAGATGATTTAGATAATCTTTGTACGTCGTTTGATATACCCGCTCACGTGGAGATGGTTTTGGCAGGAGCAGATTTCGTGAACGCACACAGACCGGGGTATTGTGCGTTTTACGAATATCCTTTTTTAATCGGCTATGGCCTTCCCATTTTTCCATTGGCGGAAGAGCTCTGCCGTTATTACAACATGTGTCCCACCCAACTCACTCTGTACACCCTAAAGGTATGTAGGATAATGTCTACATATGCGGAGCTGGCTGGGTTGAAGGTCTCTGTCCACCACCTATTGCAGCTATTCAGCGCCGGCTACCTGCGGGGTACCATGCTGCATCTAAAGAATCGTGGCTCGAAGGGGTTGGTCGTGCAGACCGATGATAGGGCTAACCGTGGCTATTGGCGTAGGTACTTTTTTATCAAAACGGAGCACCTGGTATCCAACCCCGTCGGATTCCTTGAGAGGTGGAATTCGAGACGTAAGTTTCCCATCCGTCGAGTCATTTATCGTACATGACCTTAGCGGTTCCTATTATACCGTCGTTATGATTTTTTTGTTATTTTGCAGCAATAGCTCATGCTCCCTGGTTCATAACTGATATCAAGCAGTGGGTAGCTGGTTTGCTGCCTCTCGCGGAAGGAACCCGCACATGGGCTGAGTTCCTTGAACGTTACGGCCCCGCGAGTCCTTCAGGTATTTCTTCAACTTTAATTAGTCGCTTCTACAAACTTCGTCAGCTAAACTATTTGCATTGTCAGGTCGAAGTGCTCCTAAGAGGAAGGCGACGACATCCACCTCCGCCCGATCAGATGTT
>NC_031998.1:10020034-10020779 GCF_001879085.1 Nicotiana attenuata
ACTGTAACTTTGATCAACTGGCGATAATCAATACACATTCGCATAGAACCATCATTCTTCTTCACAAACAAAACAGGAGCACCCCACGGTGAAACACTGGGTCGAATAAAACCCTTACCAAGCAATTCCTGCAATTGATCCTTCAACTCCTTCAACTCAGGAGGAGTCATACGATACGGAGGAATGGAAATGGGCTGAGTGCCTGGCAGCAGATCAATGCCAAAATCAATGTCTCTATCAGGCGGCATGCCTGGAAGATCAGCTGGAAATACATCGGGATAATCCCGTACCACTGGAACAGAATCAACAGAAGGGGTATCAACACTAACATCTCTCACATAAGCCAAATACGCGGCACACCCCTTCTCAACCATGCGCTGAGCTTTTAAGAAAAGAGATAAATCTACTGGGAGTGTGATCTAAAGTATCACTACACTCAACACGCGGAATACCTGGCATAGCCAGCGTCACGGTCTTGGCGTGTCAATCAAGAATAGCAAAATAGGGCGACAACCAGTCCATGCCCAGAATAATGTCAAAATCCACCGTATCGAGTAACAATAAGTCCGCTCTGGTCTCAAAACCACGATTAGTAACCAAACATGACCGATAAACGCGGTCCACAACAGGAGAATCTCCCACAGGAGTAGAAACATAAACAGGGCACTCAAGAATCCCGAGGCACACCAAAATGCGGAGCAAAGTAAGAAGACACATAAGAATAAGTAGAGCCTAAATCGAATAG
>NC_031998.1:10022300-10040804 GCF_001879085.1 Nicotiana attenuata
GCCCTAGACACTTGGCTAGGGGTCCGCCAAACGTCCTTTGTAGAGCTCGTGGTTTATCAGGCAATACCGGGCGGCCTGTACGCGGAGCGTTCTTGGCTTCTTTTTGTCGAGTGGGAGTGTTCCCATCCTGCAGATAGGATACAAATTGGTTGCGCCAGTCCCAAGTCAAATTTAAGAGAGTACCTCAGTGTGATCAATGGCTAAATGGAGGAGGGTGACCACGCTTTCTTTGTTGAAGTTTTTAGTGGTTGCGGCCAATTTTGCTAGGCCGTCTGCTTCAACGTTCCGTGCTCTCGGAACTTGAACCGTAGTCCCAAAGTAAAAGTGCAGGGGGATCTATCGGGAATCGAACCCGCAGTCCCAAAGTAAAAGTGCAGGGGGATCTATCGGGAATCAAACCCGCAGTCCCAACGTAAAAGTGCAGGGGGATCTATCAGGAATCGAACCCGCAGTCCCAAAGTAAAAGTGCAGGGGGATCTATCGGGAATCGAACCCGCAGTCCCAAAGTAAACAAACAAGGAGGGGAGCTACCGGAATCCCACATCCGTAGTCCCAATATAAATGCGCAATCACAACCAGAAGGTACACGGAAACGAAGTACAAAAGACAAGCAACAGGTAGTACTGGCCTAGCATGCTTCACGTAGTACAGTCAAGGTAACTTAAGCAATTAGACAAGTTAAATTAACTAAACATGCTTTCCTAATCTAGCACCGGTTATAGGTGCAAGTAGAATAAAGCAAATATGAAAGGAACTCAATCTCAATATCTTAAGAAAACTGGATTTTCAACAATTGGCTCAAGTACGCGCTCGTCACCTCGCGTACAAGGCACTCAAATCAACAAACAACAAATCCTAAGGGAAAAGGGTCCCCCACACAAGGTTAGACAAGCCACTTACCTCGAACCGACTCAATATCAATAGAAACCACGCCTTTGCCACGAGTATCCGACTCCAAATGGCCCAAATCTATTCAATTCAATTACATATCGTAAATAATGTTGCAAACAACTGATTCCACTATTAAATTTAGAGCTAGGGCGCGAAAATAGGTAAAATGACCAAAATGCCCCTCCAGCCAACATCTCGGAATCAAATAATTTTCACATTTTCAGAACCCTCGTACTCTCACGAGTCTAACCATATAAAAATCTCCCAAATCGGAGGTCAATTGCCCACTCAAAACTCAATAATTAGGTCTATGAAGTTTCTTCCAATTTTTGATCCTAAATTTGAATTCCAATGGTGTATTTAACTATAAAATGATGAAATATAACAAGAAGGGATCAAAGAAACGTTACCCAGTGATCTTCACTCAAATCCCACTCAAAATCGCCTTAAAACGAGCTCTCAATTGATTTTTGCAACTTATGAACTCAAACCCTCGACATCTCTATATCAGAACAGGCATTTCCGCTTCTGCGGACAAGGGATCGCTTCTGCGGTCCCGCTTATGCGGAAAATGAGTCGCTTCTGTGACTCTCACTAAAGAGCCAATGTCCGCTTCTGCGGACCATTAACTGCTTATGTGGTTCCACTTCTGCGGAATTTAAGCCGCTTCTGCGGTTCTAATAAAAGTCCAAGTTTCCGCATCTGCGGTTCTCTTTCTCGAAGATGCGAGGCCTCTCCTGCGGAATTTCCTCCGCATCTGCGGTACCTGAAAAACTCTGCCCAAACCCGATCCTGCGATGATCCGGCCGCTTTTGCGGCTCTGCTTCTGCGGTTCCCAAGCCGCAGAAGCGAAAATACCAGAAGAGAGAAAAACTAGCTGCTGCAACACTTTAAAAATTCTTCCGTTAACCACCCGAAATCATCCCGAGGCCCCCGGGACCTCAACCAAAAGAACCAATAGCACGTAATACCTCATTCAAACTTGTACCAACCCTAAACCACCTAAAACAACGTCGGAAAGTCGAATTAATCAATGATTTGAGCCTAAGAACTTCAAATTCCATAAAAATACATTTTCGATCAAAAACCTAACCAAAACACGTCCGAATGACCTGAAATTTCGCACACACATCCCAAATGACACGACGGAGCTACTGCAACTTCCGAAATTTCATTCCGGCCCTCGGATCAAAAATTCACTATCGGACCGGAAACTTCAAAAAAATTCAACCTTCGGCATTTCAAGCCTAAATGAGCTACGGACTTCCAAAATACATTCCGACCACGCTCCCAACCCCAAAATCACCTAACGGAGCTAACGGAACCATCGAATTTCCATTCCGAGTTCTTCTTCACACTGTTCCGACTACGGACCATTTTTCAACACTTAAGCTCTCGTTTAGGGACTAAGTGTCCCAAAACTCTCCGAAACTCATCACCGAACGTCCCGGCATACCAAAATAGCATAAATGAACTTAGGGGAAGCAGTAAATGGGGAATCGGGGCGTAAATTCCAAAAACGACCGGCCGGGTCGTTACAGTGGTACTTCGGGAGAAGGCTACAAGCAATATTAACCCTGTCAACCAATAAACTAGATAAATTAGTTAGTCAATTCAATTGAAGAATACAATAGGAATGTTAGATAGCCCATAACCCTAGATCGTTTTCATTACATTGATATCATAAATATCTGCTCTTTCTCCCTGTTAAAAGTTCATTATTTATATTCTTTATTTAATTAGTTTAGAACCAAATACTTCTCGGTTTAATTCTTGTTTAGAAAATTAGGATAGTCTAATTTAGTTAATAGTTAATCACAAGTCCCTGTGGGTACGATATCTGGACTTACAATCCTATATTACTTGTCGACCACGTATACTTGCGTGTGCGTTTGGGAGTAACAAGTTTTTGGCGCCGCTGCCGGGGACTTAAAAATTAACTATTTTACTAGATTAGATTTTTACTTTTTTATCTATTTAAGTTTTTAATTTTAGTCTAGTGTAGTTAGTATTATATTTTTTTTTACATGGCATCTTTGAACGAAAAGTGGTGGGATAATAAGTATTCTTGTGTTTGTGATCCTTGTCCATATTGTAAAGGACCCCACTTGTGGCAATATTGTAAAAACATTCCAAATACCGAGTTGTGTGCACCATCTTCATCATGTACTATTTGTGATGGAAATTGGAATAATTGTCCTAAGTGTTGTTAACCTACTCCAATCCCTTCTTGTGTTGATTCTAATAATTCTTGTGAGTTTGACAGGAGCAACGAATTGGATGATGTAGAACACGATGTTCGCATTCTTGATATGCACGGAAAATTATTAGAGGAACATGGAAATTTCCGTGAGAAAATTATGAATGAGATGCAATAATTTATAGAAGGAAGAGCTGAACTGGGACAAGAGATCGATCAATTTGAAAGTTCTATTCACGACTTAGAGGCTCAATTGAGTGCAAAAGTTGATGCGTGTAATGCCCAACAATTTAGTGATGAGTTGTGTGAAGCTGAAAAAGATCTTCTAGGCCAAATGGAGGAGCTAAAACGAGAATACCAATCACTAGACCATGTTTTTGTTGATGATGCCGAGGTTGAGGGAGTATGTATTACTGAGGATGTCAAAAATAATGCAGTTTTGGAGTTGGGGCTTGTTGGTCCTCATTCTACACATTTTTCTACATTTTTTTTGGATGAAGACATGGAGATCGAGCCTTTGGAGAGACGTATAGATAAAGAACAAGACCCTTACATTCTGAAATTTGCCACACCAAGGAGACAAAACGACATTCCTCACTTGAAGGCCAAGAAGTGCAAGATGCGATACCTATTACTTGGTTTCTTTATTTTCACACTACCGCCCCAAGAACGTGACACAAAAATTGATGCAAAATTGGGGGCGCAATTCATATCTTCAAAGTGGAAGGAAAAGTTGTGAAAGTGATAGCGTCGTGCCGCGACGTTAAATAAGGCGCTTGTTGGGAGGCAACCCAATTTAATTTTTTATTTTTTTCTTTTGTTTATTTTTTTTATTGTGTTATTTATTTTGTAGTATTATTTTTGTGTTTTGTAGGAGTACGATCATGGAATCAAAGCCAAGAAGCAAGTGCAAAAGCGAGCAGGTGGTTGAAACTAAGTGTGAGGTACCCACACAAGGGATCATACGAGGGAGAAGTCTGAGTATCCCGTGAGCTGCTAATTCTTCGGCCTTTGACCTACCAGGGAATTTGTTTTACCCTCTTATTATTTATAGTGTAAATTGAGGACATTGCACAATTTTAAGTGTGGGGTGAGGAGATTGTCTCAGTGACTTTCTATGCTATTTTAGTTGTGTTTGTTGAGTTGAATATTTTTTTTAGAAGAACAAAAAAAAAATTAGAATTTTTCCGACGATGGATCTCCTAGACAGTTTTCTTGAGGGATGTGAGTCTAAAGAGAAAGGACAAAAAGATTTTCCTTGTAGATAGTGTAGCAATTCCCCCTTGGTTTTTCTTTGTGCCGCGGTTCTTTTCCAAGGGTTTTGTTTGAACCGAGTGTAGGTAGTTTTATTTTTTTAGGAGAGAAGCCATGGTGATGTGAATTGAATTGAATCAATATCTTCTAACTTTGTCATGCCTTGAGAATAGTGAGTACTTTAGTTGTGACGCTTAGGCTCAATTTTTGACTCTTGTATAAGTACCTTAAGTTGTATGATCTTAACTTTGCTTAACTTCTTTGACTAGAGTGTCTTGATGAGTCCAATCCTGAGTGAGTTATGTGGCATGTGTGTGTAAGGTTTTGTGTTATTTTGTGCATTACATTCGATGTCTAGAACTTGCCCTGTGTGCTTGCAAAGCGAAGTAGTAGTTTTGTTCAGTCTTGGAAGTGATATAGGCGTTTCTTTGTTGAGCCATATAAATATTTTACCCGCCTAATTGCTATGTATCATAGTTAAAACCTTTGAGGCTGTAATCCTGTTTCTTTGGCAACCATATTACAAGCCTTACTCATTTGTTTGAATTAACCATCTATTTGAACATTTTCACCTCTCATGAGCACTTGAATTGTTATGAACTTTGTAAAAGTTAAAGTGTGGGGTGGTTGGTTTGGCTTTTGAGTGGAACTAATGAAATAAGGAGAAAGGTGCAATGTTTTGAAAAAAGTAAGAGCCACTTGAATTGAAAAAGAAAAAAAAGGTAGTTGTACTGCTGTGAAAATATCTGATAGTGGTGACTCTTGATGTAATTGTGCTTAAAGAAGTGGGGAGTTAATATATATTGATGTGAAGGTGGAGTTATGGTTTGACATAAGTATGGAGTTTTGAATGTTAAAGTATATGTATTAAAGTACTTAGGGAGGTGTAGTCACTCTTATATCTAAATGTATCCTACCCGTCCCTCAGCCTACATTACAACAAAATAAAGTCCTACTTGGATCCTAGACTGAATGAGCTCGATTAGTAGAGTAGTGCACTACGGGCAAGCCTATGGTGCATCTTTTGTGGCATATGAATGTTATTTCTGAGAGTGAGTGAATTCTTTCTATCTTGAATTCCTAAGTGTTCTTAAATTTTATTGTGTGGGACTACTCTCGTTGGTTGTGTGAGGGCACTTGATTCACGAAGGAAACGTAATGTCATTGACCTCTATGTTAGAGTAAGTGGGTGAGTTGCGAATAATACGTGGTACTTGTGAGTCAAATCTTGAGGTGAAGATGTTACACTCTTGTGCTTAGTCTAGTTTAAATATTCTTGGTGTGATAAGTTAGGAGAATTGTTTAAAAATGTCGTGTCTTTATAAAGTGTAGTTGATGTAGTTTGGTTGACTCGAGGACGAGCAACGTTTAAGTGTGGGGTGTTAATGATAGGCTATAATTGTGTATTTTAGTCGCTTATTACACTCTAATTTACTGCACTTTATTTGAGTTTGAGCTTTAATCGCTAGTGTTTTGCACTAATGGTGTGTTTTATGCCTTGTAAGAGTGATTCCGAGCTATGTAGATGTTATGGAATGAGTTCAAGTGATTTGGAGCTTTAAAGTTTGAGTAAAAGTTCAAGGAATTAAGCCGGGATCGTGTTTGGAGGTCAACGGATGATAGTTAGAGCAAACGAAGACTTCAGTAGGCAGATTGCGCACTGGCTAGTAAAAGTGATATAACTTTATGCTCAGAACTCCATTTTGGCTCCACAATATATGGTTGGAAATCTAACTCAAAGGGCTACAACTTTCATGTTTTATGTTTTTCCAAATTTGTAACGGAACAGGGTAAAAAAAGCGCGAACGCGCGAAGTTTGCGCATAGTTCGCGCGTATTACATGTCGAGGCAGAAAGGTGCACGAAGAGGGCGCGAAGGCGAAGTCGCGCGTCTCACCTGGGAAAAGTGTCCTTTTTCACATTGGAGAAGGTATAATTGTTTGCTCCCAACCCTACTTGGTATATATACATGAGAGAACGTTTGTGAGAGCAATTTTTGACCAAGGAAGAGCACAGAGCCGCCGTGGAGGCCGGGTTTCATCTTTTCTTCCACCAACTTAGTCTTTTTATGTTTCTTTGTATGATTTTTTGTTTTGCTACCATGTCTATGTGGAGCTAAACTTCACGTTCTAGGGTTGTGGTTCTTTCAAGACTATTGTTATTCGGATATTGATTTTGATTTCTTAGTTTATCATATTGGTTTATTTATTCAATCTTGCGCTTAATTATTTGATTGTTTGATCACCAATTGAATACTATCTACGAATATAGGATTGAACTCAGGAGAGGGAATTCTAGATTGCATATAAGATTGAGTAGAGCGAGATCTTAACTCTTAGGGGGAGCGGATTTGCGGTTAGGATAGGAATATACCTAATCGCCTTGCTTGGTTACTATACGGGAATTGTAAATGCGTTCTTGTTAATCCTAATTCCATAGGAATATAGGCGTTAGGTTAGCTTGAATAGGCGAGTGGTACTTCGGGAGAAGGCTACAAGCAATATTAACCATGTCAACCAATAAACAGATAAATTAGTTAGTCAATTCAATTGAAGAATACAATAGGAATGTTAGATAGCCCATAACCCTAGATCGTTTTCATTACATTGATATCATAAATATCTGCTCTTTCTCCCTGTTAAAAGTTCATTATTTATATTCTTTATTTAATTATTTTAGAACCAAATACTTCTCGGTTTAATTCTTGTTTAGAAAATTAGGATAATCTAATTTAGTTAATAGTTAATCACAAGTCCCTGTGGGTACGATATCTGGACTTACAATCCTATATTACTTGTCGACCACGTATACTTGCGTGTGCGTTTGGGAGCAACAATGACCTATCGGGTCATCACATTCTCAACCTCTGAAACAAATGTTCGTCCGTCCTCGAACAGATATAGAAAAGTACCTTACTGGTGAAAAGGTGTGGATATGTACTCCGCATGTCTGACTCGGACTCCCAAGTGGTTGCCTCGATCAGCTAACCTCTCCACTGCACTCGAAGTGAAGGATAACTCTTTGACCTCAGCTGTCGGACCTGTCGGGCTAGTATAGCCACCGGCTCCTCTTCATAAGTCAAATCGTTGTCCAACTGGATTGAGCTAAAATCTACCACATGGGACGGATCACCGTGATACTTCCGGAGTATGGACACATGGAACACCGGATGGACTACTGATAAATTAGGTGGCAATGCGAGCTTCTAGGCCACCTCACCCACTCTCTAAAAAATCTCAAAGGGTCCGATATACCTAGGGCTCAACTTTCCCTTCTTTCCAAACCTCATCACACCCTTTATGGGTAAAAACAGGAGCAATACCCTCTCTCCAACAATGATGCTATATCCTGAACCCTACTGTTGGCATAAATCTTCTGCCTAGACTGAGCTGCATGGAGTCGATCCTCAATAATCTTGACCTTATCTAAAGCGTCCTATACCAAATCTGTACCCAACAATCGGACCTCCCCTGGCTTAAACCATCCAACTGGCGAATGGCACCGCCTCCCGTATAATGCCTCATAGGGAGCCATCTGAATGCTCGCAAATGGCAAAAACTGATCCCAAGAACCCCTAAAATCCATAACACAAGCGCAAAGCATATCCTCCAATATCTAAATAGTACGCTTGGACTGTCCGTCTGTCTGGGGATGAAATGTTATGCTCAACTCAACCTGCGTGCCCAACTCACGTTGTTCTGCCCTCTAGAATTTCAAGGTGAACTGCGTTCCTCAAACAAAAATGATAGACACGGGCACACTGTGAAGAAGTGTAACGAACTGACCAGTCATTTTGAGCATTTGTACTTCGCTCGGTAATTTGAGGGCATGAGTAGCACCATATGATGTATTAAAACTTTTGTGAATCGTCGATTTTGGTTTTCAGGTTATTTGAAATCAATTTGGGAAGAATGAATTTCATCCTACTTATTAGTAAATTTCTTCCTACTCGGACCCGCCGTACTTCCTTTGGCTACTCCTGAGATATAGTGGAAACATTATTGAAGCTTTAGGTTGGAAGAGTTGACCAAGTTTGAATTTTTATAAATTTGACCCTCGAGTTTCGATGGTTTCGTTAGGTACGTAAGGTGATTTTGGACTCAGGCATATGCCCGGATTTGCATTTGGATGTTTCTAGAAGGTTTCGGCATAAATTGGCGAAAGTTGGAAATTTGAAGGTTTGGAAAGTTCATAAGTTTGATTGAAAGTTGACTTTGAGGATCTTGGATTCGGATTGTGGTTCTGGGAATTGGAATAGCTTTGTTATGTTATTCGGGACTTGTGTGCAAAATTTGGGTTCATTCCGAGTTGATTTGATATATTTCGGCACGAGTTTTGGAAGTTGAAAGTTCAAGTTCATCCAAGTTCGAATTGAGGTGTGACTCGTCGTTTTGATGTTCTTATGCATGATTTGAGGCCTCGAGTAGTCCGTGTTATGTTATAGGACTTGTTGGTATATTCGCACGGGGCTCGGAGGGGTTCGGGTGAGACTTTTGGCGAATTGGATGGGTTGTCAGATTGTGTAAATTTTGTCGGGTTCCGAGGCGCGGACCCGGGTTTGACTTTTGGAAGTTTTGGATTTTGATTAAGGATTCGACCTTTATCATTTGGAATTATTTCCTTGGGATTTATTTGATGTAATTGAGTTTCTTTTGGCTATTATCGAGCCGCTCAGAGGTCGGTACGCGTGGGATGGCATCTTTGGAGCATCGTTCAACTTGCTCGATATTGGATTTGGCTTGTTCGAGGTAAGTAACACTTCTAAACTTGGTGATGAGAGTATTAAATCCCGAATTATGTGTTATGTGTTTGGTATTGAGGTGACACACATGATAGGTGATGGGCGTGTGGGCGTGCACTGTGTGAATCGTGACTCCGTTATTTCTGCGGTGCTGTGCAGTTACCTGATCTTACCTGTAACCATGAAATCTCTACGTACTGGAGCTATTAAGCTGTAATCCATGTTAGAAACCATGTCTAGACTACATGCTTATTCTGTTGGGACCCACCGAGGTAATATTGCTGCTGAATTATTTGTTTAAATTGCAATTTCATACTTAGTCATGTTCATTCTTTTCATATCATATCTCAGTCTCTATTTCTATTTATTGACACATCATATCATCATTTTGGGCTAGTTTCATGGCATTTTGAGCCCGAGAGACTGGAGAGATTGATGGCTGAGTGTCACGACCCCAGTTCGCCCTCCGTGAACCATCGTGACGGCACCTAGTCTCTACGACTAGGTAAGCCTAACAATGCGGAAAATAAATAAAATTTGCGGAAGAAATGATTAAAAACCGAAATAGTGAAATAAAATAGTGTTTGAAATGCCGCTCGGCATACACAATATCAACTCTCGAAACTAATAGCATTTCCCAAAACCCGGAATCTCATGATCACAAGCTTTTGAATGTCTACAAGTTTCTAACTCCAGAATATCTAAACAAGAAAGGAAATACAGAAGGGCTAATACTTAAGGGAAGAGTAGAAAGGGACTGTTCGGTCTGCGGACGCGGCAGATATACCTTGGAGTCTCTACAAACGCCTCGCCTCAAGCGTGATGAGTCTGAGTCGCAGTACCTGGATCTGCACATGAAAAACATGCGCAGGAAGGGCATGAGTACACCACAACGGTACTCAGTAAGTGCCAAGCCTAATCTCGGTCGGGTAGTGACGAGGAAGGTCAGGGCCCTACTGAGATTAAAGGAATTATAAGGTATAGCAGAATAAGATTCAGAGATAATAACCGGGGATCTCTCAGTATCCCGAGGATCTCTTAGTATCCTCAATATATGCTAGGGATCTCTTGGTATCCCGAGGATCTCTTGGTATCCTCAATATGTACTAGGGATCTCTTGGTATCCTCAATATACGCGCTGGGGATATCTCGGTATCCCGCACTTCAGTTTAAATCAACAATACGTACAGGAGATCTCCCGGGATGCCGTCCCGTAGTCCCAAAGTAAAACACACAGCAATAACACAAGGAATTCTCAATTAAACTCAACTTCATACCAAGGTAAAACAGGAAATTCTAACCTAACATGCTTCACATAACACAAATAAGGCAGTTTAAGCAAATAAAACAATTAAGTCAATTAGACATGCTTCTCTAAGCTAACAGCAGGCTTAAATCTCAAGTAATATAAGCAGGAAATGAAAAATACAATTAAAGCTACTTAGGTGAAAACAGGATTTTTCAACAATTAGCACAAGTACGCGCTCGTCACCTCACGTACAAGGCAATTCAATTATCACAATACAAATCCTAAGGGGAATGTCCCCCACACAAGGTTAGGCAAGCCACTTACCTCGAACCAGCTCAAAAATCAACTCGAAACCACGCTCTTCCCACGAGTACTCGACTCCAAATGGCCCAAATCTGTTCAATTCAATTGCATAATGTAAATAACACTTCAAGTAACTGATTCTACAAATAAATTCTAAGCTAATACGCGAAATTAGGTAAAATGACCAAAATGCCCTCCGGACCCACGACTCGAAATCGGGTAAAATCTACATTTTCAGAATCCTCATACTCTCATGAGTCTAAACATACCAAAATTATTCAAATCCAATGTCAAATACCCAGTCAAAACTCGAATTCTAGGTCTAAGAACTTTCTTCCGATTTTCCCCAATTTTCATCTCCAATCCGAAATTAAATCACAAAACTAACAATAGATTAATGGAATACAACTTGAAAGGGTTAAGGAATTGTTACCTAATGATTTCCTCTTCAAATTCCTCCCAAAATCGCCCTCTCCCGAGCTCCAAATTAATTACTAACTTTTTGAAACTAAAGCCTCGAATTCTGATTTTTCTGCCCAGCAAATTCGCATCTGCGACTCAATTTTTGCATCTGCGATACCGATTCTGCGGTTCTCACT
This sequence comes from Nicotiana attenuata, assembly GCF_001879085.1. NCBI lineage: Eukaryota > Viridiplantae > Streptophyta > Magnoliopsida > Solanales > Solanaceae > Nicotiana > Nicotiana attenuata. Next base: position 10,033,537 of record NC_031998.1, read on the forward strand.
TAAAATTCCCTTTCCGCACATGCGACCCATATGCCGCATCTGCCGTCCCGCAGGTGCGGTAACATGTCCGCTTCTGCGGTTCCTGCTCACCTTCCTCTTGGCCGTTTCTGCGGCTTGACTCCGCATCTGCGGGAGTCGCATCTGTGGCCTCTCAACCTCAGATGCGGTTATGACAGTAGCCCAAAGACTTCAGCTGCAAACTCCAACTTTCCAACTTCCCGTTAACCACACAAAATCATCCCGAGGCCCCCGGGACCTCAACCAAAAGCACAGACAAGACATATACCACTACCGAAACTTATACCAATCCTCAAAACACCTCAAACAACATAAAATCAACCAATTAGCATCGAATTCAAGCCTAAGAACTTCAAAACTTTCAAAATAGGCTTTTGATCAAAAAGTCTATCAAACCTCGTCCGAATGACCTGAAATTTTGCACACATGTCACACTCAACACTATGGAGCTACTCCAACTTCCGGAATTCCATTCCGACCCTAAAATCAAAATCTCACTATCGAACCGGAAACTTCAAAAATTCAACTTTCGGCATTCAAGCCTAAATTAGCTACGGACCTCCAAAACACAATCCGAACACGCTCCTAAACTTGAAATCACCTAACGGAGCTTAAGGAACAATCGGAATTCCATTCCAAGGCCGTCTTCATACTGTTCCGACTGTGGTCAAATTTCCAAAACTTAAGCTCTCATTTAGGGGCTAAGTGTTCCAAAACTCTCCGAAACTCCAAATAATTCCTCCCTGCAACTCACAATAGCAGAAACAAACACGGGGAAAGCAGTTAATATGGGATCAGGGCGTTAATTCTTAAAATGATCGGCCGGGTCGTTACATCCTCCCACACTTAAATATTCGTTCGTCCTCGAACAAGCATAGAGACATACCTGTAGTAGTGAATAGATGAGGGTTACGGCTGCGCATATCCTGCTGGGTCTCCCAAGTCGCCTCCTCGACCGGCTGACCCTGCCACTGAACCTTAACTGATGCAATGTTCTTTGACCTCAGCTTTCGGGTCTGCCTGTCCAATATTGCCACTGGCTCCTCAACATAAGATAGATCCTTGTCCAACTGGACTGAACTAAAATCCAACACGTGCGACAGATCACCGTGATACCTCCAGACATGAAATATCGGATGAACTCCTGCCAAGCTGGGAGGTAAGGCAAGCTCATAATCCACCTCCCCAAAACGCCTCAATATCTCAAAGGGGCCAATAAACCTTAGACTCAACTTCCCTGTCTTCCGAAATCTCATAACGCCCTTCATAGGCGAAATCCGAAGCAGAACCCGCTCTCCAACCATGTAGGAAACATCACGAACCTTCCAGTCCGCGTAACTCTTCTGTCGGGACTGGGCTGTGCGGAGTCTATCCTGAACTACCTTCACCTTCTCCAAAACATCCTGTACCAAGTCCGTGCCCAATACTCTAGCCTCACCTGGCTCGAACCAACCCACCGGAGATCTACACCGCCTACCATATAAAGCCTCATACGGTGCCATCTGAATGCTGGACTGATAGCTTTTGTTGTAGGCAAACTCCGCCAATGGCAAGAATTGATCCCAAGACCCTCCAAACTCAATCACACACGCACGAAGCATATCCTCAAGAATCTGAATAGTTCGCTCGGATTGTCCGTCCGTCTGAGGGTGAAATGCTGTGCTCAACTCCACCCGAGTACCTAACTCATGCTGTACGGCTCTCCAGAATCGCGATGTGAACTGAGTACCTCTATCTGAAATGATGGAAACTACAATACCATGCAGACGAACAATCTCCCAGATATAAATCTTCGCCAACCGCTCCGAAGAATAGGTAGTACTCACAGGAATGAAATGCGTGGACTTGGTCAGCCGATCCACAATCACCCAAATGGCATCGAACTTCCTCAAAGTCCGTGGGAGCCCAACTACGAAGTCCATGGTGATCTGCTCCCACTTCCACTCCGGAATCTCTATCTGCTGAAGCAATCCACCCGGTCTCTGGTGCTCATACTTCACCTGCTGACAATTAAGGCACCAAGCTACAAACCCAACTATATCTTTCTTCATCCGCCTCCACCAATAGTGCTGTCTCAAGTCCTGATACATCTTCACGGCACCCGGATGGATAGAATACCGCGAACTAAGGGCCTTCTCTAGAATCAACCCCCGAAGCCCATCAACATTGGGCACACAAACTCGACCCTGCATCCTCAACACCCCGTCATTACCAATAGTCACATCTCGAGCATCGCCATGCAGCACTTTGTCCTTGAGGACAGCCAAATGAGAGTCATCAAACTGACGCTCCCGGATACGATCAAACAGGGAAAACTGAGAGACCACGCAAGCTAGAACCCGACTGGGCTCCGAAAGATCTAACCTTTACAAACTGGCTGGCTAAGGCCTGAACATCCATCGCCATGGGCCTCTCTGCTGCTGGTAAATAAGCCAAACTCCCCAAACTCTCTGCCCGGTGACATAAAGCATCGGCCACCACATTGGCCTTGCCCGGGTGATACAAATAGTGATATCATAGTCCTTCAGCAGCTTTATGCAAAGTTCTCCAAGTGTGAGTTTTGGCTCAGTTCAGTGGCTTTCTTGGGGCACGTGGTGTCCAGTGAGGGTATTCAAGTTGATCCAAAGAAGATAGAGGCATTTCAGAGTTGGCCCAGACCTTCCTCAGCCATAGATATTCGCAGCTTTCTTGGTTTGGCGGGTCATTATCACCGGTTCGTACAAGGATTTTCATCTATAGCATCACCCTTGACCAAGTTGACTCAAAAGGGTGCTCCATTTATGTGATCGGATGAGTGTGAGGCGAGCTTTCAGAAGCTCAAGACTACCTTGACCATAGTTTCGGTGTTAGTTTTGCCATCAGCTTCAGGTTTATACACAGTGTATTATGATGCATCGAGAGTGGGTATTGGGGTGTGTTGATGTAGGAGGGTAGAGTGATTGCTTATGCTTCTCGTCAGTTGAAGCCCCATGAGAAGAACTACCCTGTTCATGATCTAGAGTTGGTTGCTATTGTGCACGCGTTGAAGATTTGGAGGCATTATCTGTATGGTGTGTCTTGTGAGGTGTTTACTGATCATCGTAGCCTCCAACACTTGTTCAAGCAGAAGGATCTCAATTTGAGGCAGCGGAGATGGTTGGAGCTGCTAAAGGATTATGATATCACAATCTTGTACCATCCAGGGAAGGCCAATGTAGTGGCCGATGCCTTGAGTAGGAAGGCTGTGAGTATGGGCAGTTTGGCATATATTCCTATTGGGGAGAGACCTCTTGTAGTTGATGTTCAGGCCTTAGCAAATCGGTTCATGAGATTGGATATTTCGGAGCCCAGTCGGGTATTAGCTTGTGTGGTTCTCGGTCTTCCTTGTTTGATCGCATCAGAGAGCGCCAGTATGATGATCCTCTTTTGCTTGTGCTTAAGGACAGAGTCCAGCACGACGATGCCAGAGATGTGACTATTGGTGCCGATGGGGTATTAAGGATGTAGGGCTGGATATGTGTGCTCAATGTAGACAGGCTTCGGGAGTTGATCCTAGAGGAGGCCCATAGCTCGCGGTATTCCATCCATCCGGGTGCCGTGAAGATGTACTAGGATTTGAGACAACATTATTGGTGGAGGAGAATGAAGAAGGACATTATGGGATTTGTAGCTCGGTTATCTCAACTGTCAGCTGGTGGAATATGAGCATCAGAGACCGGGTGGCTTGCTTTAGCAGATAGATATCCCAGAGTGGAAGTGGGAGCGGATCACCATGGACTTTGTAGTTGGGCTCCCATGGACTTGGAAGTAGTTCGATGCTATTCGGGTGATTGTGGATCGGCTGACCAAGTCCGCGCACTTCATTCCTATGTGTACTACCTATTCTTCAGAGCGGTTAGTAGAGATTTAAATCCGGGAGGTTGTTCGCCTACATGGGTTTCCAGTTTCGATCATTTTAGATAGGGGTACTCAATTTACTTCACATTTTGGAGGGCCGTACAACGAGTGTTGGGAACTCAGGTTGAGTTGAGCACAACTTTTCACCCTCAGATGGCGGGCAGTCCGTGCGCACTATTAAGATATTGGAGGACATGTTGCGCGCTTATGTCATTGATTTTGGGGGGTCATGGGATCAGTTTCTACCGCTCGCGAAGTTTGCTTAAATCAACAGTTATCATTCGAGTATTCAGATGGCTCCATATGAGGCTTTGTATGGGAGAAGGTGTAGATCTCCAGTTGGTTGGTTTGAGCCGGGTGAGGCTAGGCTTTTGGGTACAAACTTGGTGCAGAATGCTTTGGACAAGGTGAAGGTGATTCAGGAGCGGCTTCGTACAGCGCAGTCGAGACAAAAGAGTTATGCTGACAGGAAGGTCCGTGATGTGTCTTACATGGTTGAGGAGAAGGTTCTACTGAAGGTTTCACCCATGAAGGGTGTTATGAGATTTGGGAAGAAGGGTAAATTGAGTCCTCGGTTCATTGGGCCTTTTGAGGTGCTTCGGAGGATTGGGGAGGTGGCTTATGAGTTGGCCCTACCACCTAGCCTATCGAGTGTGCATCCGGTATTTCATGTTTCTATGTTCCGGAAGTATATTGGAGATCCGTCTCATGTTTTGGATTTCAGCACGGTTAAGTTAGATGGTGATTTGACTTATGAATTGGAGCCAGTGGCTATTTTGGAGCGGCAAGTCCGAAAGTTGAGATCAAAGGAACTTCAGTGAAAGTGTAGTGGAGAGGTCAGCCCGTGGAGGAGGCTACCTGGGAGACCGAGCGGGAGATGCAGAGCAGATATCCTCGCCTATTTGAGGCATCAGGTATGTTTCTTGACTCGTTCGAGGACGAACGTTTGTTTAAGAGGGGGAGGATGTAACGACCCGGCCGGTCGCTTCATGAGTTACCGCTCTGTTTACCCCATTTTCTGCTTCTTTATGCCTTGTCCAGCTGTATTATGTGGTATCGGGTTGGTTGGTTCAGGTTCGGAGTGGTTTTTGAAAGGAATGAGACACTTAGTCTCTTTTGAGTGAGCTTAAGTTGGAAAAGTCAACCGGATGTTGACTTATGTGAAAAAGGTCTCGGATGTGAATTCCGATGGTTCATATAGCTTCGTTTGGTGATTTGGGACTTAGGAGCGTGATCGGAATGTATTTTGAAGGTCCGTGCTTGAATTAGCGAAATTGAAAATTTGGCATTCTCCGGTCGGCGGTGGAAATTTTGATATCGGGGTCGGAATGGAATTTCGGAAATTGGAGTAGGTCCGTTGTGTCAGTTGTGACGTGTGTGCAGAATTTCAGGCCATTCAGGTGAGGTTTGATAGACTTTTTGATCGTTTGCGGAATTTGTAAGTTTCTATGTTCTTAGGCTTGAATCCGAGGTTGATTTGATGTTTTGACGTTGTTTTGAGTGTTCCGAAGGTTGGAACAAGTTTGAATGATGTTATGGGATGCGTTGAAATATTTGGTTGAGGTCCGTAGGGCCTCGGGTGAGTTTCGGGTGGTTAGCGGACCAAGTTCGTGGTTTTGAGAGTTGCAGATTTTTCTTCTGTTCTATTGCAGAGGTTCCTTCTTCGCGATCGCGCGAGGTGGCTCGCGATCGCGTCGAGCATTTGTGGAGGCAGTTAAGTTTGTTCTTTGCGTTCGCGCATTAAGGGCTGCGATCGCGATGGTTGATCTGGTGAAGCTTCGCGAACGCGTGGGTTGGGTCGCGTTCGCGTAAGGTTAAGTGGACCGAACTGGGGCCACACGTTTGTTCATCGCGAAGGCGGTCAGTGGTTCGCGATCGCGTAGGAATGAGGGGCAGAGCATGGCGTTCGCGTGGAGAGGGACGCGTTCGCGTAGAGTTATTTCAGGAGTGCCACGACACAAACCCCGCACTGGTCGTGATGGCGCCTCTCGTGAAGACGAGGCCAGCCAACTAACCCAACTCGTCTTTTCAAAAGTAGTTAAACATAAATAAACAGATTAAATATGACTTAATAGTATTAATTAGCGGAAACACAACCCAACACAACCCTAATCGGGGTGTCACAAGTCATGAGCATCTATAAGAACGTAATTACATTTACAAGTCTAAAAATACACTGAACAGGAATAATGAATAACATAGAAAGAAACGGTGCTGCGAACGCTGGCAGTCACCTCGCTAAACTACTACAGCTCTGCCTCCAAACAGCCAATACCCGCTACCGGGTGAATAAATACCTGCAACTGCACACGAGGTGCAGGGAGTAAAGTGAGTACTCCAACTCAGTGAGTAGTAAAGGTAAATAACAACTGAGCAGTAAGAAATCACGTAAAGCAACCAACATGCTGTATAGAAGCAGGGTACAATCCTTTGAGAAAAAAAAACAGTGAAGCTGTGAAATCTTTAGAAATATATTAGCTCAGTTTAAATCTCTTTTGAAAATAATCTTTCCAACAATTACGAAACGATTTCAAAACAGTTAGTGCTGATAAGCACAGAAAAAAAAATCGCCCCTCGGGCACAAATACCGCAGTATAACAGGTAAAAAGGCAAGTAAACATGCAAGATGAGCACATAAAAGTTCGCCCCTCGGGCAATATCTCAAAACAGTACCAGCCCCTCGGGCTCACTCTCAGAAACACTCTCAGCCCCTCGGGCTCTCTCTCTCAGATCACTCTCAGAACAGTATCATATAGTAACCGCTGCGGCGTGCAGCCCGATCCACATCTCGCTGTGGCGTGCAGCCCGATCCATATCTCGTCGACGGCGCTCACTGGGGGTGTGCAGACTCCGGGAGGGGCCCCTTACGGCCCAAGCGCAATATCAAGCCACCTCTTGGCATATAACATAAGGCCTGAAAGCCTTCTCACATCACTCATAAGTCCTGAAAGCCTCCTCACATCACTCACAAGGCCTGAAAGCCTCCTCATATCACTCACAAGGCCTGAAAGCCTCCTCACATCACTCACGAGGCCTAGAAGCCTCGTCACATCACTCATCATATCCTCATATATGGCCCTCGGACTCACTCAGTTAAATAAATAGTAGTGCTCAGCCCAAACAACAGTGGAAATATTATTTATGTCTCAAAGTTCAATTAAAGCGGCTGAGTTTGTAAAACAGTATAATCAACAGGACTGAGTTCAACTAGTATATCAAAATAGTGAGGAAACAGTGATAAAAATCCCCGAAGGGTTCAGATAATTGGCACGAAGCCCAAATATGGCAATCAGCCCAAATCATGATAATAACAAATAAGTTTCAGTCAAATACGCGGTAAAATCATCAATCGGGACGGACCAAGTCACAATCCC
>NC_031998.1:10043718-10064873 GCF_001879085.1 Nicotiana attenuata
AAAAAACCTAAACCATAACCCAAAGCCAAAAGAAAACGATCCCAACTCCGGGGACCTCCAAAATCTCGGTAAGTCACTAAACAGTGCTGATACACACGACATACAATCACAACATAGCCTGAATATGAGAACTTCCGCTCCATGTCCATACGACACATGAATCACCATATCCTATCCCAATTTCGCCGTCTGAATATATGCCACACCTCTAATACCCAATCATTCCACGTTAGATACTCTCAAATTTCCCTGTGCCCCCAAACAAACCTGAATATCACCAGTTGATCTAAAAGAAGGTGCTGCAATACTACCGAAGTGCTATCAACTTAATAACATTACCCCTTTTCTGAAACCTATACTCTCGTCAAATCACTTCCAAGTAACAATACCATTTCCTTAATCATCTGAGGCTACTAGCTGCCTAAGAGTGTTATGAACTTCCTTCCAAAATTGAACTGAAACCTCATACACGCAAATCTCGATCCTCCACAACATACCACATATACCACACCATCCAATGATAACAGGAAAACTTTTATCTCCTTTCCAAGCCCCAGACATCTACGCACTCAACTAGCCAAGAACTTCCATTGATCCCATCTAGAAGAAAAATCATTACACATCNCGTATGGGTACCGTGGATGGACGCCGGACACCGTTGTCAAGCAAGCCAACTAAATATTTAATTAAACTCCAATTTTAACAATTTTTGAAAAGACCAAGATTTTTCCTTTAAATTTCCTAAGTACAAAGTAGCTGCTTCATTTCAAATTAAATAATAGCAATCAATACAAAACATTTCAAAAACCATCCCAGAACCCGGTGTCACAAGTGCATGAGCATCTACTGATAAGGATATCAAATACAATACAACATCCGTCCGGAATACAATGGACAGAAAGAAAATACAATTTACTAGAAGGGACTTTACAAGCTGTGGGCCGCCTCGCATACTGCAACTCACCTAATCCCCGAACATCCGTGCTGCTATCTAAGGTAACATATACCTGTGCAACAAAAATGCAAAGAAGTGTAGTATGAGTACGTAGTCAACGTGTACTCAGTGAGTATCCCGCCTAACCTCGAAGGGGTAGAGACGAGATGGTCAACCCGGACACTCACTAGCGGTTCAATAATAATACACTAAATGTGTGAGGAAATCATAGATTCATATAGCATGTTCTATTTCATAAAGCCGTAAAACAGGTAAACACCTTTTTAACAATTAACAAAGATTTTCAAGATTTCCTCTCCTTTATCTTATCAATTTATATCAAGCCACGAAGGGCAAATTTCATCATTTAACATTCCTCATGCATCAATATACAAAAAAAATATCATGCGCAATTCATACCGAGGTGACGGCCCGATCCAACAGAAAATAAATGTGCACTTGCCGAAGGTCGACGGCGCGCCTATAGATGCATCTATTTCCCCGCTCGCGAATTAATCATGCGACGCGGTCAACATGAAATAAACACATACCCTGCTCGCGAATCATACATGCGACGCAGGTACACGTAGAGATACATGCTCAGTCAATCAAGTAAGAACTTATCAGGGAGTGTTTATCAAGTTATATTCAACCCTCTTTTAACAACCTTTAAGAAGTAAGGTTAAATCGCTTTAGTAATTCATTTACAAATTCCATGTGATATAAGCAATTTAATCTATCAAAGAGTTTACAAGTAATCCAAGTACTCATGCTTTTGGGTCCTAGACTACCCGGACTATAGCATAATAGTAGCTACGCACGGACTCTCGTCATCTTGTGCGTACGTAGTCCCCAATAGGAGCACATAGCCAAATAATTCACCTATGGGGACATTTCCCCCTCACAAGGTTAGAAAGGAGACTCACCTCGCTACGAAGACTCATAACCGGCATTCTACATTCCTCCAAAGACTTGCACCAACGCACAATGCTCCAAAACTAGCCAATGATTGTACAAATCCATTAATATATGCTCGAATATTCATAACAAACTAATTTATAGCAATTCCTAACTCCGATTAAAAAGTTGACCAAAACGCCCGCGGGCCCACGTGCCCGGAATCCAAAATTTTTCGAAGATAAAGTTTACCCATGGCTTCACTAGCTCAATTATATAATTTACTCCTAATTCCATGCTCAAATTCGTGGCTAAATTCCAAGAATATAATTTTCTAGGTTTCCACCAAAAACCTCCATTTTCTACAATTTCCCAAGCCTAAATCCATACATAATTGATGTATTCAACTCAAAAATAGGTGGGGATAACTTACCTTAACATAGATGACGAAAATCCTCTCATTGAGGCTCCCCAAAATCGCCCAAGCCTTGAAAAATGAGAGAAATGAACTCCAAATCACGATTTTAAAACAAGCCTTCTGCCCAGCATTTTTCGCATCTGCGGACCCTGGTCCTCTTCTGCGGTTCCGTAGGTGCGGTCACCGGGCCGCTTCTGCGGTCCTCCCTGGCCTCCCCAGCTTCCGCTTCTGCGACCCCCTCTCTGCAGATGCGGTCCCGCTTCTGCGGAACCTTGACCGCATCTGCGGTCCTCAAGCCTTTGACAATAATCCTCTTCTGCGGGACCGCTTCTACGGTCAACCCACCGCAGAAGCGAAAATACCAGACACCAGATCCTTCAGCTGTCCAAAAATCCCATTTTCAATCTGTTAACCACCCGGAATCCATCCGGGGCCCCCGGGACCCCAACTAATCATACCAACCAATCGCAAAACACATTACGGACTTGCTCGAGGCCTCAAATCACATCAAACAACGCTAAAATCATGATTCAACCCCCAATCCAAGCTTTATGAACTTTAGAACTTCCAACTTCTACTTTCCATGTTTAAACCTATCAAATCACGTCCGATTGACCTCAAATTTTGCACACAAGTCATATTTGACATTACGGACCTACTGCAACTTCCGAAATCGGATTCCGACCCCGATATCAAAAAGTCCACTTCCGGTCAAACTTCTCAAAAACCTTTAAATTTCTATCTTTAGCCAAACGGCTCCAAAATGACCTACGGACCTCCGAATTCACTTCTGATCGCGCTACCAACTCCAGAATCACCATACGGAGCTATTCACAGTCTCGGAATCCTAAACGGACATCGATAACACTGAAATGCACTTCAAGCCAAACTTATGAAATTTCTTCTAAAATTCTAACTTCCACAATGGTGCCAAAACACTCCCGGGTTATCCAAAACCCGAACCGGGCGTACGCCCACGTCCAAAATCATCATACGAATCTGCTGGAACCTTCAGATCCTGATTTCGAGGTCGTTTACTCAAAGATCCAATCCTAGTTCGTTCTTTCAACTTCAAGCTTCTAAAATGAGAATTCTCTTCCTAAATCAACTATGAACTTCCCGGAACTTAATTCCGATCACACGCACAAGTCATAATACCAGAAATGAAGCTGTTCATGGCCTCCGACTGCTGAACGGAGCACTAGGACTCAAAACGACCGGTCGGGTCGTTACAAATGACTTGTTATCTAGACGGCTCTAACGCTTGAGACTAGTTGACATGGAAGCGAATTGATTTTAAGTTTTGTGAAAGGCTGACTTATGTCGAACATCAAAGCTTTAGCTCTAGCATAATTTCTTTTCTTTGCATGACTCTAGCATATTTCAAAATCGCCCCAATCTTTAGGAAGATTCTAATGACTACTCCATGGCAGGATGTCCTATGCAAGCATACTCAATTTCTTCAAAGCTGATCAATTTGCATAAAAAATAATTCTGCCCCAGTTTCCTTCTTTGAGGGAGGATATGTAGGCAACCTCGGAAGCAAAGTTCGGTCAGATCTTTCAAAATGCTTCCTGTGGAGTATTCAAACGGGCAAAAATCGCTCGTATCCGCTCACTTTATCTTTGCCCGAAAACGCTTCGTGTTACCGACCAAAGAGGGGCAGCTGTGAGCACGTTATTTTTTCCCTATGTGAAATACTCCTACAAATTAAAGAAATAAATTTTCCCAATTATTTGCAATTTTGTAGGATTTTGTGTTAATTGTTTGTATTTTTGTGCATGTTTACTTTTATTAAAATCATGAAAAAAATACAAAAATACCATGCATTGCATTTAGATTTAGTTTCCATGTTTTTAGGATTAATAAGTCAATTAATTATTTACTAAAATGAAAATCACAGAAATTGGCTTATTTTTACATTTATTGTTTAATTATTAAATTAGTGATTTTTCTCTTTTAGTTTAGGATCAAGTAGTTGTTTAAAATTTATAGTTAGATAATTAGTATAACTTTACAATTTAGATAATTTAGGAATTTAACTTAGAACTTTATTAATTAAAGAAAAGGAAAATAAAAACAAATGAAAAAAGGAAAAAAAAGAGAATTAGAGAAAAAACAAAAAAAAGGGTTGTTTTAATTAGGTCAAAAATGCTGAAGCCCAAACCTCTTTACCCGTTCCGACCCAAGCGCAAAACCCAGCTACCCGGTCCAGCCCCATACTTAACTAAACGACGCCGTTCCCTGGCCAGCAAATCCCATCCGTTGATCTCTTTTGATCGAACGGATGGGAACTGACCCTCCTTATTATATAAAATTGTCCAAACGCCCCCCATACCCAATTGATCCTCCCCATTCCATCTCTATCAGTTGAAGAAACAATCCCTAGCCGCCCCAAGAACCCCTGCCGTCTCCGCCGCCAACCACCACTGGAAATTGCCTCACGGCGGTCCCAGTGCTCCAAACACCCTCGAATTAACACCACATAACCCCGTTACTTCCTCTTTCCGAATATCCTAACCGTTTTCCCCAAATCCTTATCAAACCATCCGAATCTTAAATCTAAGATCGAAATCCTAAAACCCTGAATCATCCAAATGGCCCCAAAATCACACCCCATAGTCCTCACCCCCCATGAAACATAAACTGCAATTATTTTTCCAAAAAAATACCCTCAAAAACCCCAAATTTCAGATCTGAAAGTGGAAAGAAAACCTAGTTCTTCTGAGTTCGAATCTTTGCCTTCCAGAGTTCGATTCGACACAAGACTCGTGTTAACCAATTGTTCTCGTTGAGAACCCTTGATTGACACGAGTTTTGGTTCGTTTTCGAGGACCACAGTTGCTTTGACCAAATTACTGTGTCTCCACCCTCTTGTTCGTTGGTTCAAGTCATTCCCCCAAGCTTTTTCCGGTTAGTCAACACCTCCCCTCTTTTTCTTTGATTCTTGCTTTGTTTGCTTGTTTTCTGATTTTCTTTTTCCTTTCTTTTTTTTTACCATCTGCTGGTCTGTTCATCTAGGTTATTTACTTGTTTAAATTGGCCATTAGTATTCACTCGCTCGAACGGTTTGGTTTTCCCGTTTATTTAATTTTTAGATTAGTTTTGATTTCTATTTTGTCTAGGTTAGATGTTATCATGATTTTTTGTTCTTCTTGTTTTTTGTTGTTTCTGTTATAATCCGTGGTCCTAATTGCATGATTTAGATTTTAGGGTTTCCTTTTTGTTTTTGTGATTTCAGTGCTGGATGATCAATGTCCATTCTTCTCTTGATTGTAGTCGAATTTGTCAATAGCCGTTAAATCTAGATTTTGGGAGTTCATCATGAAATGGAACCTTTTCTGATTTGTGTTAAGGGTTCGGGTATTCACCCTTTTCAGTATTTACTTACTGTTTGATTTGATTTTTACTCATAGCTTTCTATTTTGTGTTGTTTGCCTAGTTAGTAATTGTTAGGAACTCTTAGGGTGATAATTGAGCAATTGAAAACATGGAAAATTAATTTGAGAATAGAATATTAGATTTCTTTTAGGAAACTTCTAGAATCTGCGGCAGCTGGCCCAATTTTGGCCAGCACAAATGCTGGAGCCAATTAAAGGCTGCTAGCTATCCCAATTCTGTTAGGAAAGATGCCTTGTGAGGGAATAATTCCCATTATGTTTTCAGCAGCACATGGCACCCCAAAAAAGGCTATATATAGACCTTTCTTTCACTCAAAATTCAGACATTCATACCCTGAAAAATACTCAAAGTTTCTGCATTATTTTGGCTGAAAGTTGGTTGGAATTGTTCTTTGGCTTTCTCTGTTAGTGAGAACTTAAAAGTTTTTGAGGGATTTTTGGTTTTTCTGGGTTTAAATATGGTCTAAGGGAGCTGAATATTGTTGTTGATTTACTGATTTACTCACACTTCTGACCTTGCTGAAGTTCTCATTTCCTTTTGCTTTGTTTTAACATCCAGGTACTTCTTGGACCCTAAATGATCTTTGAAGTGCAAGACTGTCTTTCCATTTGACATATGTAGCTGAAGTTGAAGATCTAATACTAAATGCTCCCCTTTAATTTTATTCCCATGTTTCTCCCAAGTTCATTTAGTTCCTTCATTAGTTTCAGTCTTCTGTAGTATTCATGTGGTTTATTCTTGGATATGTTTGAAGGCTATTTGTTAAATGAAAAATGTTCTATATGAAGGTCAGATAGTTTATTATTGTGAAATATGTAGAACTTCAAGTAGCATAGGGTTCTAATAGCTTATTTGTACAAACAAAATGCTGGCTCAAGCATGTTTAAAATACAGTACTCAGCATGGGTATATTTTTCAGAATTTTAACTTGATAGAACAAACGTATATGTAGTAGTATAGTTAATAAATAGTTTCATAATTCAAGTTCATGTTGATAGCATTAATAGCAATAATAATTTTAAGGTTTATAATATGGTTGTTAGTGTTGTAATTTTAGGATTTGCATGTGCTGTTGTTCCATGTGAATTATGGCCATTTGGGGCCTCAGTAGGGCCTTAATTTTTGTTATACTCTTGCCAAGGTTTGAGGCTGAATCTGACCCAAATGGGGTCGCCTGGAATCCTGGCCAGGCCTGTTTGACCTCCAGCTGTATACGTTTTTTTTTTGGGTCTCAATATTCAGCCCAACCTTCATCAGCATATAGTCTTTTTCCAAAACAGCTTATTATGAATATCATTGAATTGGGCCTGGACTTATTGGCCCACTTGAGATAGGCGACCATCTGCTTGGCTGCACTTCTGGGCTCGATTCCGAGCCCAGTTTCCTTTTAAAATAGTCTTGGGCTTAAGCTCACACTAGAATTGGTTAAAAAATAATTAAAAGTCCAGCATGTACCCCAAACCTTCTTGCGACTAATGGTTACGTATATTAAGCTCAAACCAATTCAAGATAAGAATATCATTAGACCCCCTTAATTAAGTGTAGTTTCTCTAAAAATAGAGTGAGGTGTGCCATCCTAATTAAATCTCCTATGGACCTCTTATTAAGTATCATAAATTAGATATCAAAATGAATCTTCGTAGTTTGCTTCAGGTGCGTTACAATAAGTAATCATGGCTACGGGCACGGTTCCCGTGACGTAGTTGTGATTTGTAATTGCTAAAATCCGGGTGTACATTTCATGTGACCCAACTTCAATTTCCAACATTGTTAAATAAAACGTGTCGTGAACCGCAGGTGCATTTCATGTAGCGTGGTTTACGATGTGTTTTAAATAACCTTGAATTTTCCTAAAAACATTAAAAGCGGTTAGAAAGCTTTAAAAATGCACATAGGTTTAAAATGTGTAATTAATCGGATAATTAGGCCAATATAATAGTTGAGCGATTGTGCTAGAACCACGAAACCCGGGAATGCCTAACACCTTCTCCCGGGTTAATAGAATTCCTTACAAATTTTTGTGTTTCGCGGACTGTAAAACAGAGTCAAACTTCCTCGATTCGGGATTTAAACCGGTGACTTGGGACACCATAAATTATCCCAAGTGGCGACTCTGAATTTAATATAAATAATCCCGTTTCGATTTTCACTTTAATTGGAAAAAACTCCCCTATACCCTTCCGGGGGTAGAAAAAGGAGGTGTGACATATATCAAATTGAGAGATTTGGGATTTATCTTATTAGAAAATGAATTTATAAAAGAACTCGATGTTGTAATGTGTTGAATTGGCTAGCCTAGTACTACGATAGGCGCCATCACGACCGGGGTGGATTGGGGTAGTGACAAGTTGGTATCAGAGCCTAGGTTACATAGGTCTCACGGGTTATGAGCCGGTTTAGTAGAGTCTCGCGGATCGGTACGGAGACGTCTGTACTTATCCTCGAGAGGCTGCAAAACCTTTAGGAAAACTTCACATTCTTGAAATTCCTATCGTGCGAATCTGTTGATTTTGGTACTAAACTTATGTCATTCTATTCTCTAACAGATGGTGAGGACACGTGCTACCGGTCAGGGCGGACGACCACCAGTACCACCAGTTGGGGCCACTAGAGGCCGAGATCGCGATCGAGGCCGTGGTAGGGGCAGGGGTGTTGCCTGCACAGCAGCTAGGGCAGCACCTGCAGATCCACCTGCTGCCCCAGTTCAGGGTCAGGTCCCAGTTGCGGATGCTCCAGCAGTACCAGCTCAGGCACCGGCTGTGCCTATTTTTATTCTGGGTCTTTAGGAGACCTTGGCTCAGATTTTGACCGTGTACACCAGTCTTTCTCAGGCGGTCGCAGTTACTACTAAAGCATCCACTTCGCATGCCGGGGGAGGCACTCAGACTCCCATCGCCCGTACACCCGAGTAGGTTATTTAGGGACTGCAGGCACCGGAGGCACCACCAGCCCAGCCGGTTGCACCTGCTCAGGATTATGTGGTTCCAGTTATGCCTGATGACGAGCAGCGTCGATTGGAGAGATTTGAGAGGCTTCAGCCTCCTACTTTCAGTGGTACAGAGGGCGAGGATGCCCAGGGCTTCTTGGACAAGTGTCAGAGGATTCTTCGCACCGCGGGCATTCTGGAGACCAGCGGGTAGCATTTACTACTTTTCAATATTCTGGAGCTGCCTTTACTTGGTGGGAGGCTTATGAGAGGCGTAGGCCTGTTGATGCAGCGCCCCTTACTTGGCAGCAGTTCTCTGCTCTCTTTTTGGAGAAGTATGTGTCGCAGTCTCGCAGAGAGGAGCTGCCCAGGAAGTTCGAGCAGTTGTGTCAGGATGATATGACTGTGATGCAGTATGAGATGAAGTTTTAAGAGTTATCTCGTCATGCTGTTTAGTTGGTTCCTACGGACAGAGAAAGGATTAGGAGGTTCGTGGATGGCCTCACATATCAATTTCGGATTCTCATGATCGGAGAGAGGGTGCCCGATGCTACTTTTGAGCAGGTTGTTGATATTGCTCGAGAGATTGAGTCAGTTCGTCGCCAGGAGCGAGATGAGAGGGAGGCCAAGAGGCCTCGAGGATCTGGTAGTTTTGGTGGCGCTCCTTCGAGAGGCCAGTTTCAACACGGCAGAGGTCGTCCCTTTAGGCATGCTCAATCGGCTCGCCCAGTTCATCGTGGGGCATCATCAGGCCATGGTTCTCACAGTTCTCATCAGTTCAGGGCTCTTCCATACCAGGTTCGTCAGGCCCATTTCTATGCCCTCCCAGCCAGACCAGATGCTATTGCTTCAGATGTTGTGATTACAGGTATTGTCTCGGTCTGCCACAGAGATTCCTCTTTTTCATATGTGTCATCATATTTTGCTCGCAATTTGGATACGCCCCGTGCGTCGTCTCTTATTTCGTATGTTCGTGTATCTACTCCGGTGGGCGATACTGTTGTTGTGGACCGTGTATACCGATCGTGTATGATGACTATTGGGGGTCTGGAGACCCGAGTGGACCTTCTATTACTTTGTATGGTGGACTTCGATGTGATATTGGGCATGGATTGGTTATCCCAGTGTCGTGCTACTCTGGACTGTCATACTAAGACAATGACGTTGGCTATGCCGGGTGTGCCATAGATTGAGTGGCGAGGTTCGTCTGATTATGTTCTCAGTAGGGTAATTTCGTTCTTAAAGGCCCAGCGGATGGTTGGGAAGGGTTGTCTCTCATACTTAGCTTTTGTGAGGGATGTCGGTGCAGAGACTCCCAGTATTGATTCTATCCCGGTAGTGAGGGATTTTCTCGAAGTGTTTACTGCAGACTTGCCGGGCATACCACCGGTCATAGTTATTGATTTTGGTATTGATTTGTGCCGGGCACTCAGCCGATTTATATTCCTCCATATCGTATGGCACCGGTGAAGTTGAAGGAGTTATAGGAGCAGCTTTAGGAACTCCTCGATAAGGGGTTCATTCGGCCTAGTGTTTTGCCGTGGGGTGCGCCTGTTCTATTTGAAGAAGAAGGATCGCACTATGAGGATGTGCATTGATTACAGGTAGTTGAACAAAGTTACAATCAAGAACAAGTATCCTTTGCCTCGCATTGATTATTTATTTGACAAGCTTCAGGGAGCGAGAGTGTTCTCCAAGATTGACCTCCGTTCAGGGTATCACCAATTGAAGATTAGGGACTCGGATATTCTTAAGACAGCTTTCAGGACCCGATATGGTCATTATGAGTTCCTTGTGATGTCTTTTGGACAGACCAATGCCCCAGCAGCGTTCATGCATTTGATGAACAGCATGTTTTGGCCTTATCTCGACTCGTTTGTCATTGTATTCATTGATGATATTCTGGTGTACTCGCGTAGTCAGGAGGAGCACGCCGAGCTTTTGAGAGTTGTGTTTCAGAGATTGAGGGAGGAGAAGCTTTGTGCAAAGTTCTCCAAGTGTGAGTTTTGGCTCAGTTCAGTGGCTTTCTTGGGGCACGTGGTGTCCAGTGAGGGTATTCAGGTTGATCCAAAGAAGATAGAGGCATTTTAGAGTTGGCCCAGACCTTCCTCAGCCACAGAGATTCGCAGCTTTCTTGGTTTGGCGGGTTATTACTGCCGGTTCGTGTAGGGATTTTCATCTATAGCATCACCCTTGACCAAGTTGACTCAAAAGGGTGCTCCATTCATGTGATCGGATGAGTGTGAGGCGAGCTTTCAGAAGCTCAAGACTGCCTTGACCACAACTCCAGTGTTAGTTTTGCCATCAGCTTCAGGTTCATACACAGTGTATTGTGATGCATCGAGAGTGGGTATTGGGGGTGTGTTGATGCAGGAGGGTAGAGTGATTGCTTATGCTTCTCGTCAGTTGAAGCTCTATGAGAAGAACTACCCTGTTCATGATCTAGAGTTGCCTGCTATTGTGCACGCATTGAAGATTTGGAGGCATTATCTGTATGGTGTGTCTTGTGAGGTGTTTACTGATCATCGTAGCCTCCAACACTTGTTCAAGCAGAAGGATCTCAATTTGAGGCAGCGGAGATGGTTGGAGCTGCTAAAGGATTATGATATCACAATCTTGTACCATCCAGGGAAGGCCAATGTAGTGGCTGATGCCTTGGGTAGGAAGGCGGTGAGTATGGGCAGTTTGGCATATATTCCTATTGGGGAGAGACCTCTTGCAGTTGATGTTCAGGCCTTAGCCAATCGGTTCGTGAGATTGGATATTTCGGAGCCCAGTCAGGTATTAGCTTGTGTGGTTTCTCGGTCTTCCTTGTTTGATCGCATCAGAGAGCGCCAGTATGATGATCCTCTTTTGTTTGTGCTTAAGGACAGAGTCCAGCACGACGATGCTAGAGATGTGACTATTGGTGCCGATGGGGTATTAAGGATGTAGGGCCGGATATGTGTGCCCAATGTAGACAGGCTTCGGGAGTTGATCCTAGAGGAGGCCCATAGCTCGCGGTATTCCATCCATCCGGGTGCCGCGAAGATGTACCAGGATTTGAGACAACATTATTGGTGGAGGAGAATGAAGAAGGACATTGTGGGATTTGTAGCTCGGTTGTCTCAACTGTCAGCAGGTGGAATATGAGCATCAGAGACCGGGTGGCTTGCTTTACCAGATAGATATCCCAGAGTGGAAGTGGGAGCGGATCACCATGGACTTTGTAGTTGGGCTCCCATGGACTTGGAAGAAGTTCGATGCTATTCGGGTGATTGTGGATCAGCTGACCAAGTCCGCACTTCATTCCTATGTGTACTACCTATTCTTCAGAGTGGTTAGTAGAGATTTATATCCGGGAGATTGTTCGCCTGCATGGGGTTCCAGTTTCCATCATTTCAGATAGGGGTACTCAGTTTACTTAATAGTTTTGGAGGGCCGTACAATGAGTGTTGGGAACTCAGGTTGAGTTGAGCACATCTTTTCACCCTCAAACGGACGGGCAGTCCGTGCGCACTATTAAGATATTGGAGGACATGTTGTGCGCTTGTGTCATTGATTTTGGGGGGTCGTGATCAGTTTCTACCACTCGCGGAGTTTGCTTAAATCAACAGTTATCAGTCGAGTATTCAGATGGCTCCATATGAGGCTTTGTATGGGAGAAGGTGTAGATCTCCAGTTGGTTGGTTTGAGCCGGGTGAGGCTAGGCTTTTGGGTACAAACTTGGTGCAGGATGCTTTGGACAAGGTGAAGGTGATTCAGGAGCGGCTTCGTACACCGCAGTCGAGACAAAAGAGTTATGCTGACAGGAAGGTCCGTGATGTGTCTTCCATGGTTGGGGAGAAGGTTCTACTGACGGTTTCACCCATGAAGGGTGTTATGAGATTTGGGAAGAAGGGTAAATTGAGTCCTCGGTTCATTGGGCCTTTTGAGGTGCTTCGGAGGATTGGGGAGGTGGCTTATGAGTTGGCCTTGCCACCTAGCCTATCAAGTGGCATCCGGTATTTCATGTTTCTATGCTCCGGAAGTATATTGGAGATCCGTCTCATGTTTTGGATTTCAGCACGGTTAAGTTAGATGGTGATTTGACTTATGAATTGGAGCCAGTGGCTATTTTGAAGCGGCAAGTCCAAAAGTTGAGATCAAAGGATATAACTTCAGTGAAAGTGCAGTGGAGAGGTCAGCCCGTGGAGGAGTCTACCTGGGAGACCGAGCAGGAGATACAGAGCAGATATCCTCACCTATTTGAGGCTTCAGGTATGTTTCTTGACTCGTTCGAGGACGAACGTTTGTTTAAGAGGGGGAGGATGTAACGACCCGGCCGGTCATTTCATGAGTTACCGCTCTGTTTACCACATTTTCTGCTTCTTTATGCCTTGTTCGGCTGCATTATGTGGTATCGGGTTGGTTGGTTCGGGTTCGGAGTGGTTTTTGAAAGGAATGAGACACTTAGTCTCTTTTGAGTGAGCTTAAGTTGGAAAAGTCAACCGGATGTTGACTTATGTGAAAAAGGTCTCAGATGTGAATTCTGATGGTTCATATAGCTTCGTTTGGTGATTTGGGACTTAGGAGCGTGATCAGAATGTATTTTGGAGGTCCGTGCTTGAATTAGCGAAATTGAAAATTTGGCATTTTCCAGTCGGCGGTGGAAATTTTGATATCGGGGTCGGAATGGAATTTCGGAAATTTGGAGTAGGTCCGTTGTGTCATTTGTGACGTGTGTGCAGAATTTCAGGTCATTCGGGTGAGGTTTGATAGACTTTTTGATCGTTTGAGGAATTTGCAAGTTTCTAAGTTCTTAGGCTTGAATCCGAGGTTGATTTGATGTTTTGACGTTGTTTTGAGTGTTCCGAAGGTTGGAACAAGTTCGAATGATGTTATGGGATGCGTTGGCACATTTGGCTGAGGTCCGGAGGGCCTCGGGTGAGTTTCGGGTGGTTAGCGGACCAAGTTCGTGGTTTTGAGAGTTGCAGATTTTTCTTCTGTTCTATTGCAGAGGTTCCTGCTTCGCGATCGTGCGAGGTGGCTCGCGATCGCGTCGAGCATTTGTGGAGGCAGTCAAGTTTGTTCTTCGCCTTCGCGCATTAAGGGTTGCGATCGCGATGGTTGATCTGGTGAAGCTTCACGAACGCGTAGATTAGGTCGCGTTCGCGTAAGGTTAAGTGGACCAAAGCTGGGGCCACGTGTTTGTTCATCGCGAACGCGGTCAGTGGTTCGCGATCGCGTAGGAATGAAGGGTAGAGCATCACATTCGCATGGAGAGGGACGCGTTCGCGTAGAGTTATTTCAGGAGTGTCACGACCCAAACCCCGCACTGGTCGTGATGACGCCTCTCGTGAAGACGAGGCCAGCCAACTAACCCAACTCGTCTTTTCAAAAGTAGTTAAACATAAATAAACAGCTTAAATATGACTTAATAGTATTAATTAGCGGAAACACAACCCAACACAGCCCTAATCGGGGTGTCACAAGTCATGAGCATCTATATGAACGTAATTACATTTACAAGTCTGGAAATACACCGAACAGGAATAATGAATAACATAGAAAGAAACGGTGCTGCGAACGCTGGCAGTCACCTCGCTAAACTACTACAGCTCTGCCTCTAAACAGCCAATACCCGCTACCGGGTGAATAAATACCTGCAACTGCACACGAGGTGCAGGGAGTAAAGTGATTACTCTAACTCAGTGAGTAATAAAGGTAAATAACAACTGAGCAGTAAGAAATCACGTAAAGCAACCAACATGCTGTATAGAAGCACGGTACAATCCTTTGAGAAAAAAAAAACAGTGAAGCTGTGAAATCTTTAGAAATATATTGGCTCAGTTTAAATCTCTTTTGAAAATGATCTTTCCAACAGTTACGAAACGATTTCAAAACAGTTAGTGCTGATAAGCACAGAAAAAAAATCGCCCCTCGGGCACAAATACCGCAGTATAACAGGTAAAAAGGCAAGTAAATATGCAAGATGAGCACATAAAAGTTCGCCCCTCGGGCAATATCTCAAAATAGTACCAGCCCCTCGGGCTCACTCTCAGAAACACTCTCAGCCCCTCGGGCTCTCTCTCTTAGATCACTCTAAGAACAGTATCATATAGTAACCGCTGTGGCGTGCAGCCCGATCCACATCTCGCTATGGCGTGCAGCCCGATCCATATCTCGTTGACGGCGCTCACTGGGGGTGTGCAGACTCCGGGAGGGCCCCTTACGGCCCAAGCGCAATATCAAGCCACCTCGTGGCATATAACATAAGGCCTGAAAGCCTTCTCACATCACTCATAAGGCCAAAAAAGCCTCCTCACATCACTCATAAGGCCTTAAAGCCTCCTCACATCACTCACAAGGCCTGAAAGCCTCCTCACATCACCCACAAGGCCTGAAAGCCTCCTCACATCACTCACGAGGCCTGGAAGCCTCCTCACATCACTCATCATATCCTCACATATGGCCCTCGGCCTCACTCAGTCCAGAAAACATCATAAGCCCCTCGGGCATCAAATAAATAGTAGTGCTTAGCCCAAACAACAGTGGAAATATTATTTAAGTCTCAAAGTTCAATTAAAGCGGTTGAGTTTCTAAAACAGTATAATCAATAGGACTGAGTTCAAGTAGTATATCAAAATAGCGAGGAAACAGTGATAAAAATCCCCGAATGGTTCAGATAATTGGCACGAAGCCCAAATATGGCAATCAGCCCAAATCATGATAATAACAAATAAGTTTCAGTCAAATACGCGGTAAAATCATCAATCGGGACGGACCAAGTCACAATCCCTCAACGGTGCTCTACCTCACGCTCGCTATCCGGCGTGCAAGTCACCTCAATATAGCACTACGGTGTGCAATCCGGGGTTTCAAACCCTCAGGATATCATTTAGAATCATTACTCTCCTCGAACTGGCGAAATCTCTAGCTCGCGACGCCTTTGCCCCTCAAATCGGCCTCCACGCGCGTCGAATCTATCCAAAACCAGAACGAATACGTCACAATATGCCAATGGAACAATACCCAATCGAAAACAATCGAAAATTATTAAAAATCTCGAAATTGGCAGAACCCGAGCCCCGGGCCCACTTCTCGAAACTCAGAAATTTTCACATCAATACGTTCCTTATCACCTCACGAGTTCATACATACCAAAAGTTCTCAAATCCAACCCCAATTGGTCCTTCAAATCCCCAAATCAAATTTCAAAATCCCAAGCCCTAGTTTCTTCCATTTTTGCTTAAGTTCCATGAATTTCTAGGTGGATTTCACAATACAATCATGTTTTAAGACCAAGATTCTTACCTCAAGTCGATTCCTCTTGAATCCCTCTTTCATTTCCTCCAACAATCTCCAAAAACGAGCAGCCATGGGTGAAAATAGACCCAAAGTCGCAAACAAGGTGACTTTAAAACATTCTGCCCAGCTACAGGATATTCTTCTTCGCGAACGAGGTCCAACTTTCGCGTTCGCGATGCACATCTTACCTTTGACAGATTTCCCTTCTACGCGATCGCGATACCGGACTCGCGAACGCGATGATTTGCCTGAGCGACCCTTCGCGAACGCGACAATACACCTGCGAATGCGATGCACTGAGATCACACCCCTTCGCGAACGCGATGCCTACTTCGCGAACGCGAAGGCAAATTTCACACCCTCCTCCGCCTACTCTTTGTTAACGCGAGAACACTAATGCGAACGCGAAGAGATAAATTGCTGCAACTGTTGAGACAAATTTTCTGCAACTCTTCAACATAAAATATAACCCGATTGTCCATCCGAAACTCACCCGAGGTCCCCGGAACCTCAACCAAAAGCAACAACGCATCCCAAAAACATCATTCAAACTTGTTCCAATCATCAAAACACCTCAAACAACATCAAAACCATCAATTCACATCGAATTCAAGCCTAAGTTCTTCTAAAACTTCCGAAACACGCTTTTGATCAAAAACCAACCAAACCACGTCCGAATGACCTGAAATTTTGCACACACATCACAAATCACCTAACGAAGCTACAGCAACTCTAGGAATTCCATTCCGACTCCCGGATCAAAATCTCACCTATCAGCCGGAAATCGCCAAAATACTAACTTCGCCAATTCAAGCCTAATTCTACACCGGACTTCCAAAACCAATTCCGATCACGCTCCTAAGTCATAAATCACCCGGCGAAGCTAACCAAATCATAAAAACTCCGATCCGAGCTCGTATACAAATAAGTCAACTCTTGGTCAAACCATTCAAATTCCAAGCTTTCAACTGAAACTGTTATTTCAAATTCATTCCAAATTTTTCATGAAAACCAAAACCAACGATCTACATTAGGCATAATACATTACACGGGGCAAGTCATGCCCGGGAACTGGCGATCAAAGTGCAAAAGCTCAAAACGACCGATCGGGTCGTTACATCCTCCCCCACTTAAACACACGTTCGTCCTCGAACGTACTTAAAGTTGTTTTAAAAGCCAACCAATAGCTGAATAACCTTACCATGCATATATCCGGGGGTGATCCCACATCACCCTATATCATATAGGTCCGATAACACATTTTATCTAAAATCACAAAATCCAGCCTAGCCCATAAATCATAGAACCACATTGCACTTTCCAAAATCATACACACGATCAGAACCCCACATCTATATTCAGAATAAGCCCAAACCAGCTGTAATAACCCATACCTGTAACCTCAGGTGCAATCATATGATGTACCACATAACTCAAACACTCGAAACGATAGCTTCTATTCACAGCAGCTGCACACAACACCCGAATACCGGTAGAATACCTCTTATCAGCTAAGGTCTTATTCCAACTCTTGTATATACTGCTAATGATACATGAAACATGCAATAAACCGTAACCATCTCTCAGGTCAACCATTCATGAAGTCACTTCCCTTTTGGCTAATACCACAGCAGATTTCCGAGTCGAACCTCGATATTATCCTTCCAACAAGCCGAAACCAAATTCGTTCGCATTCATTAATGACCCCAACGATCACCTCGAATCCAACACACCTCTCTGGTGACATGACATATCAATACATGCCTAAGCCACAACTTACATAATTCGCGCACCAATAAGAAACGGTCTGAATATCCTCAAATCATGAAAATGGCCCCTAGACGAAAGAGTTGTACCTCAAGCTCACCAATATCATCACATCACACAGCTGAGAACCCGTCTCGCATCATAGAAATAGAACACACAAATTTGACCCGCAAGGTCATATTTCCACACAGCTTTGCTGCAACGCGTGATCCTATCCAAATACTGCTTCACATGAAACACCTCGTCACTATGCTCGAAATCCACAACCATGCCCAATTGATGTTTGAAGCCAAAGCAAATCATTACACCCACGGTGCAACAAATAACATATGCCACACAACCCGATAGGACACAAGCCGTTCACTAAGCATCGCTCAATTACTCTTCCCGCTCGAATTCCACTAAGAGACCCCAATGAACCGCACCATATGTGCCTATAACCAACAAATCCTAACATCTCACAACACAGAAAGGTAACTCATAGATCTCCCCAGATCACTGATAAGATCAACAACGGTCGAATCAATACCTCCCTCAGCAATGCCATTCGGAGCCAACCAAGCCGACTCAAGATACAACACTCACTCACAAGACCCCAAATAAGAAAGGCAATCCTTCCCAGCCGTCCGCTAGGTATTTGAAATATAAAAAATCCCCAATAGGACATAATCCGGCGAACATCGCCACTCAATCCGTGGCATCTCCCGACATAGCCATCCGCGCCATCTTATCGCAATAGTCCCGAATAACACAACACGGAAACAACCAGTCCACACCCCAATATCATATCCAAAACCTAACATACCAAGCAAAGAAAGATCCACTCGGGCCTCCAAATCTCGGTAGTCACTAAACAGTGCTGATACACACGACATACAATCACAACATAGCCTGAATATGAGAACTTCCGTCTCCATGTCCATACGACACATGAATCACCATATCCTATCCCAATTTCGCCGTCTGAATATATGCCACACCTCTAATACCCAATCATTCCACGTTAGATACTCTCAAATTTCCCTGTGCCCCCAAACAAACCTGAATATCACCAGTTGATCTAAAAGAAGGTGCTGCAATACTACCGAAGTGCTATCAACTTAATAACATTACCCCTTTTCTGAAACCTATACTCTCGTCAAATCACTTCCAAGTAACAATACCATTTCCTTAATCATCTGAGGCTACTAGCTGCCTAAGAGTGTTATGAACTTCCTTCCAAAATTGAACTGAAACCTCATACACGCAAATCTCGATCCTCCACAACATACCACATATACCACACCATCCAATGATAACAGGAAAACTTTTATCTCCTTTCCAAGCCCCAGACATCTACGCACTCAACTAGCCAAGAACTTCCATTGATCCCATCTAGAAGAAAAATCATTACACATCCCATACCTCTCATATTCGTAGAAAATGCACCGCTCCAGCCACGGTAGAAATCAACAAGAACTCTCCCAATTCCGTTTGCACAAATTAAACATCCAGGACTGAATCCTTCTAACTAGACCAAGCTAAGCAAGCCATCAAAACCCATGAGCATTGTTGCAAAATACCTGTAAGAACCCGTTACCTCGAACACATACAAAGAATTGATCATATCCTTACCATACCGATTTGGTCTACTATCAAACCATTCCATCTACCTGAATTTCCTTCTGATTCATTCTCAACTTGATGCTCCCTCTTGGTGTAGTACCACAATCTCTCAATCCCAGGCTCACTACACGAGACCCAAGCACAAGACCACACTGTTTAGGACCCATAAGCCGCTGAATACTCTATCAAATATTACCAGAAACATCACGCTCCCGAATACTTTAATCTGAAGAACCTCCTGCGAATCCGAATCCATTACCTTTACTTCCCCGATACTGATACATAGAACCCCATAATTAACATATAAATACCACAAATCTGAACCTCTTCCAATGAAAACACAGTTTCTAACCACGCATGTAACTTCAAAATACCCGATTGTTTCCTGCAGAATCTTGAACACATTGGAACCATTCTCGAAAGTCATTCACTCTTACTCAAACTGCAAATTACCTGACCTAATGAACAGAACCACCCGTGCCTCATTGGCACTCCGATACCGCAAAAAAAATGAAATCCTCATCCTAATACACCCAAGCAACTTACTGCTCTATGCACTGAGCATTCTCTACCAACAACAACTTAAGACATCCTGTGATTTCCTTACCCTATGAAGCATAACATAACCTTCGTCAACATCCTCGGTCTCAATTCCCACAAGTCATAACTGATTCACCCGCACGCCTCAAACTGGAACCAGCATAGCACCTAACCGTGCAATCAACTGCTCACAACAGACTCCCCCACTTGGCTCGAAGCCATAGATCAAAATACCCTCAATAACTCATAACACCTTTACTCTATTGATGCCACAATAATATAGTGAGATTAAACTCAAATCATTTATCAGTTGTGAAAACACAGATCATCCCGTACTGTAACTCTCCTGCAACTCTCGCATTCATTCCCGCAACAGTTAAGCCCACTCTCTTAAGCGACCCAGAATTCCAAATTTCAACACTTACATTACACTTGCACATGAGATCTCCTAATATACACATAAGGATCACACCACTTCAGGACACTTCGCAGGAGATAACCCACCTGCTTCGCTTCAATATAACATTTCTGTGTACCTTCCACCGCCATACACATTACACAGCCACTTAGTCTTCCTGAGTCTGAACTCGTACCTCAACATAAAATTTACTTCACTCCCATCTAGGAGACATGAAAAGATTCTTCACGCGCCCATAACTCGGAGTTACACATCCAATCACAATGGAAATCATACACTTAATAGTTCACCTATCATCCAGCAGACCTTCCTCGCCACTTCCAAGTCACATAGATACATCTCGCAGTACTAATACACTCTTTACATGGCTACCTAGCCGTCACTTCCACTAATAAGGACAATACTGAACATATAAGTTTAAAACACTTATTCACACAATCAGCACATCGGTGCTCAAGCCAAAGGCAAAGATCCGGCCTCAAGTCCTCCAGACTGGCCCATCACAAACTCACAGAGATTACATCTCGTCCCTCAATCAGGGAATCACAAGCCATCAAGGCATATCTGATACTAAGCGCTCATGCGCGCATACAAACGCGTGGAAGGAATTTCAAGAGTTTCTCTTCAAGCTGAATCAAGGACGCACGATAAGAATTCAAGAATGTGAAGTTTTCCTAAAGGTTCTGCAGCCTCTCGAGGATAAATACCAGACGTTCTCCGTACCGATCCTACTGAGACTTCTACTAAAACCTGCTTCACGACGTCGTGAGACCTAGTAACCTAAGGCTTCTGATACCAACTTGTCACGACTCAACCCCAGCACTGGTCGTGATGGCCGCCCTCTCGTGAAGACGAGGAACCAGCCAACATAACCCAACTCGATCTTATTCAAAAGTAGTTAAACATAAATAAATAGCTTAAATTATGACTTAATATGTATTAAATTAGCCGGAAAACAACCCAACACAATTCTCTCTCC
>NC_031998.1:10064898-10073829 GCF_001879085.1 Nicotiana attenuata
GGAATGGGGAAAGGTTGAAAAAGAGTTTTGGAAAATATTTTTCCTTCTCTTAATAGGGAAAATATTTTTCTCCAATTGGAGGAAAATGAGTTAATGAGGAAAATAATTTTCAAAACATTTAAGCCAATTAAACATGGAAAAATTGAAAAATATTAAAATATTTTCTAAAAATATTTTTCTTTATACCAAACATACCCTTAGTCCTGAACTTCAAATTAGTAGCTCCAAAATTCAGGATACTATGTTGTGAATTTCCAAATTCAGGATATTTTAGTTATGAAGTTTGGGTGAATTGACTAATTTTTAAAAATATTATAAATTATGAATACTTTTTAAAAACCACTAATAAAGTTGCACTTGACCCACTCCCCTCTCAACCGCTCTCTCTTTTTCTCCAAGAAATCACAAATCTCAAGCAAGTAGGAGGGGTATCACCACTTGGGAAATCGTTTGAATGAAAATCCTTTACTCTCGACGGTTTTAACTAAGGTATTTGAGACACAAAGTCTACTTTTCCACCTTTTCAATTTCAAAGCAAGAAAACCTTCTTTCTGTTCTTTGCTTTTCTTCTGTCTAAGGCAGGCTTAAAATCCATCCTTGAAGATTTTATATGACTAGGGATGAAAGCTCGAGAGCCTTTCAAAATCTCACTCAAAGACTCAAGCCATAGATTTTCTATTATAAATACTCGCATATCAGACCACTTTGTTCGGAGCCGCCACCACTCTTCAAAATATACACAAAGTTCTGGACAACATTACTGTAGTTTCTCGTTCGTTTACTTTCTTTTAAGGCTGCAAGTTTTGCTCTGAACGTTTTGCTTCTAGTGAGTTCGAATCCGTAGAAAAAGGACTAGATCAGAAGCCGTTGAAGCCCTATTTCGCTGCTCCAAAATTGGTTAGTAACATTTAAGGTTCTGATTTTTCGTCTTAACAACTAGAATGATTATATGGCTTGATTAGGAAACATGAGCTAAGTTATACTTTTTTATTGATACCATGATTTAGGATCCATCTTTATCCGAATATTTTAGCTTAAATATCATGGATTATGGTTGGCCCTTTGTATAAGCGTTCTGGTGTTGTTCAATTTCTTAGTATAAATCATGTTTTTAGGAAGTTGAACTTTGATTGTGTATCGATTAAAACGTGAGCAGTGCATGCTTGTCAAGAAAAAAATGCTTATTTTATGATGGCTTGTCCTGTTTAGCAATCATGACTTAGAATTTTGATGTAGAAATCACATTGTAACCTTGTCTAGAATTTATTTTAGAAACCTTGTCTAGAATTTCCTTTCATATGTTAGAGTTGTATGAGGGAAATTGGTTTACCTGTCAAAATGCTACGAGTGTTTTCATTTTAGAGATACTGCGAAACTTTCTGCTTTAAACCATACTATTTTGACTTGAGGATTTAAGATTTTATTTCAAGTAGTTCGAACATCCTTCTGAAATTCCTAGCAAAGTGTGACTGTAGTATGAATATTTTAGGATCCATATTTATCAGAATATTTTAGTTTAAATATCATGGCTTACAGCTAGCGTTTTGTGTAAGGGTTCTGTTGTTGTTTAATTTCTTGGTATACATCATGTTCTGTTAGGAAGTTATACTCTGATTGTGTATCGATCAAAACGTGAGTAGTACATGTTTGTCAAGAAAGAAAATGTTTATTGTATGATGGCTTGTCCTGTTTAGCAATCATGACTTAGAAATTTCATGTAGAAATCATATTGTAAAATTTCAGTGAGTATAGAAATCATGTCAAGAATCCATGTTAAAGCTTATTGAGTTTTGNCAACTCTCGCGTTCGCGATTCACATCTTACCTTGACCAGATTTCCCTTCTACGCGATCGCGATACCGGACTCGCGAACGCGACAATACACCTGCGAACGCGATACACTGAGATCACACCCCTTCGTGAACGTGATGCCTACTTCGCGAACGCGAAGGCAAATTTTGCACCCTCCTCCGCCTACTCTTCGCGAACGCGAGAACACTAATGCGAACGCGAAGAGATAAATTGTCGCAACTGCTGAGACAAATTTTCTGCAACTCTTCAACATAGAATATAACCCGATTGTCCATCTGAAACTCACCCGAGGTCCCCGGGACCTCAATCAAAAGCACCAACGCATCCCAAAACATCATTCAAACTTGTTCCAATCATCAAAACACCTCAAACAACATCAAAACCATCAATTCACATCGAATTCAAGCCTATGTTCTTCTAAAACTTCCGAAACCCGCTTTTGATAAAAAACCCAACCAAACCACGTCCGAATGACCTAAAATTTTGCACACACATCACAAATCACCTAACAAAGCGACAGCAACTCTCGGAATTCCATTCCGACTCCCGAATCAAAATCTCACCTATCAACCGGAAATCGCCAAAATACTAACTTCGCCAATTCAAGCCTAATTCTACACCGGACTTTCAAAACCAATTCTGATCATGCTCCTAAGACATAAATCACCCAGCAAAGCTAACAAAATCATAAAAACTCCGATCCGAGCTCGTATACAAATAATTCAACTCTTGGTCAAATCTTTCAAATTCCAAGCTTTCAACTGAAATTGTTCTTTCAAATTCATTTCAAATTTTTCCTGAAAACAAAAACCAACGATCTACATTAGTCATAATACATTACACGGGGCAAGTCATGCACGGGAACTGGCGATCAAAGTGCAAAAGCTCAAAACGATAGGTCGGGTCGTTACAAGGAGCCTGCAAAGTTGTTCTTCGCGATCGCGAGGGTCTTTCTGTGATCGCAATTAAGAAAATAATCCCTGGGCAGAATGTTTATATAGAGGTCTTCGCGATTTTTAGCCATTTTCCACCATTGTTGAGCGGTTTTGAAGCTTTTGAGAGGGATTGAAGAGGGATTCGAAAGGAAACACTTGGAGGTAAGATTTTTGAACCTAAAACTCAATTCTATGTTGATTTTCAATTGTTTAGGCATGAAATTTAGGGGATTAAAGGTGAAAAATTGGGAAGTTAGGGCTTAAAATTGGAGAGGTAAAATTGGGGATTTGAGGGACCATATGAGGTCTGATTCTGATGTTCTTGGTATGTATGGACTCGTGGGAGGATAAGGATTCAATTGATATAATTTTTAACAGATTCTGAGATGTGGGCCCGGGGGGGGGGGGGGTCGGGTTTGGCCAATTTTGGGATTTTTGATGTTAGTTGATTATTTTCGCGTGGGCTTTATTCCCTTAGCGTATATTAATGTTATGATTCTGATTTTGGATAGATTCGACGCGAGTTGAGGCCGAGTCGAGAGGCAATGGCATCGCGGAGTAGGATTTTATCTGGTTTGGTAAGTAACGATTGTAAATCTAGACCTGAGGGTATGAAACCTCGGAATTTTGTACTGTTTCGATAAATGAGGTGACACACATGCTAGGTGACGGGCGTATGGGCGTGCACCCGTAGGGATTGTGACTTGGTCCGTCCCGTGGGGGTTGCATATTTTGATAAAGCTTATATGATATCCATGTGTTTGGAAACAAATCTATTAGCTTGGGCTACATGCCATGTTTGGGGCCTTGTGCCGAACTATTTGGACCCTTAGGGGTATTTTACTACTTTTCTCACATTGTTTTGATTTGAAATCATATCCTCAGGCATGATTATACTTGTTTATTATTGATTCAATTTCATTACTCTACTTTCAGATATATGAAAACTGTTTAGGTCGAGTTCCCTGATTTTCACTGAAATGCCCGAGTGGCTGTGAGGTTAATGACTGAGAGAGAGGTCGAGGAACGGATGGTGAGGATTACATTATATATTTATGGATCGGGCTGCACGCCGCAGCAAAATTTATATATTTATGATCGGGCTGCACGCCGCAGCGATATTTATATGTATGGATCAGGCTGCACGCTGCAGCGATATATTAGATCGGGTTGTAGTAGCCCCTCCGGAGTCTGTACACCCCAGTGAGCGTAGTTGACTATATATTACGGATCGGACTGCACGCCGCAGCGGTATTTATTATGATATAGTTATTGAGCTGGAGTGCTGAGTGTGAGTACTGATTGAGAGAGCCGAGTCACGAATTACTGATAGGCTTGCCCGAGGGGCTATACTTATGAGTGATATTTTGCCCGAGGGGCTTGTTCACGAGATTTCTGTTTTCACTCTTCTTTTATACTGAGCCTCTATTGAAAAATGTTGAATACATGTTTTAGAGGATTGTTATTGAAATCGGAGTTTTACGAGATATTTGGGTATTGAACTACAGATTTGACTTTGATATTTCTGTTGAAATTCTTGATAAATATGTAGATGATTTTTAAATGCTCGTCACTACACTCAGACTTTATTTACTTTGGTTACTTACTGAGTTGGCGTACTCACGTTACTCCATGCATCTTATGTGCAGATCCAGGTGCCAGAGCCTCCAAGTGAGAGCTGTTCGTTTCTTTCAGAGTACTATCCAAAGATTGCAAGGTAGCTGCACGGCGTTCGCAGCCCTGTCTTTCTCCTTCCTATCCTTAGTATTTTTATATTTCAGACTTGTTTTTTATTAAGTAGACAGTGTTTGTCATGACCCCCGTTCACCCTCCATGAACATGTCGTGATGGCACCTAGTTCCTACAACTAGGTAAGCCTAACAGTGCGGAAATAACAACTCAACTTGAGGAATAATCAATTAAAAACCGAACATATGGAAAATAACAACTGAATATAAGGCCGCCCGGCCTATACAACTCTAAAGATATGCGGAAGTCTACAACTCAATCCCAAAACCCGAAAACTTACGGGAAACACAGGCTAATAGAATTACCATAAGTACTCTAATCTCCAGAATATCTACATCAAGAGTATGATAGGATAACAACTCTACAACTAGAATAAGGAAGAAGACTCTTCGGTCTGGGGACGCTGCAGATATACCTCGAAGTCTCCGTGTATCTCCTCGCCTCAAGGATAGTGCGCCTGAGAAGAGGTACCTGGATCTGCACATGAAAAACATGCGCAGGAAGGGCATGAGTACACCACAGCGGTACTCAGTAAGTGCCAAGCCTAACCTCGGTTGGGTAGTGACGAGGAAGGTCAGGGCCTTCCTGAGGCAAAATATAATAATGATAATTAACAGTATGAAAATCTGACAGAAATAATGAGTACAGCAGCGAGATAAGGCAGGTCGACGAGGCAATAACAACTACAAAAGAACAGAGTAAACAAAGAATAAATACAGCTCAATATCAATGATAACAATGAGGGTCTCCCAGGATACCGTCCTGTAGCCCTTTTCTCAACTGTCCAGTGGATCTCCCGGGATACCGTCCCGTAGTCCATCATATGTGTATATCCGAAGGATCTCCCGGGATACCGTCCCGTAGTCCAACTATCAATGTGCAGGGGGATCTATCGGGAATCTAACCCGCAGTCCCAAAGTAAATGTACAGGGGGATCTATCGGGAATCTAACCCACAGTCCCAAAGTAAATGTGCAGGGGGATCTATCGGGAATCGAACCCGCAGTCCCAAAGTAAACAAATGGGGGGGGGGGGGGAGCTACCGGAATCCCACATCCGTAGTCCCAATGTAAATGCGCAACCACAACCGGAAGATATTCAGAAATGAAGTACAAAAGACAAACATCAGGTAGTACTAGCCTAGCATGCTTCACGTAGTACAGTCAAGGCAACTTAAGCAAGTAGGCAAGTTAAAACAACTAAACATGCTCTCATAATCTAGCATAGGTTATAGTTGCAAGTAGAATAAAGCAAATATGAAAGAAGCTCAGTCTCAATGTCTTATGTAAAAACCGGATTTTCAAACAATTAGCTCAAGTACGCGCTCGTCACCTCACGTACAAGGCACTCAATTACCACATATCATATCCTAAGGGGAAAGGTCCCCCACACAAGGTTAGACAAGCCACTTACCTCGAATCGGCACCAAAATCAACTCGAAATCACACTTTTGCCACGAGTATCCGACTCCAAATGGCCCAAATCTATTCAATTCAATTACATATCGTAAGTAATATTGCAAACAACTGATTCCACTATTAAATTTACAGCTAGGGTGCAAAAATAGGTAAAATGACCAAAACGCCCCTCCAGCCAACGTCTCGGAATCGAATAATTTTCACATTTTCAGAACCCTCGTACTCTCACGAGTCTAACCATATAAAAATCTCCCAAATCGGAGGTCAATTGCCCACTCAAAACTCAATAATTAGGTCTATGAAGTTTCTTCAAATTTTTTTTTTGATCCTAAATTCGAATTCCAATGGTGTATTTAACTATAAAATGATGAAATATAACAAGAAGGGACCAAAGAAACGTTACCCAGTGATCTTCACTTCAAATCCCACTCAAAATCGCCTTAAACCGAGCTCTCAATTGA
The DNA here is from genome assembly GCF_001879085.1 of Nicotiana attenuata. NCBI lineage: Eukaryota > Viridiplantae > Streptophyta > Magnoliopsida > Solanales > Solanaceae > Nicotiana > Nicotiana attenuata. The sequence continues at coordinate 10,071,272 of NC_031998.1, forward strand.
TTTTTGCAACTTATGAACTCAAACCCTCGACATCTCTATTTCTGCCCAGGGGTTTCCGATTCTGTGGACAAGGGACCACTTCTGCGGTCCCGCTTCTGCGGACCACGAGCCGCTTCAGCGGTTCTTCATTAAAGTCAAGATTTCCGCTTCTGCAGCCCTTCACCGCACCTGCGGTTGCCGCTTATGCGGATTCATTACTGCTTCTGCGGTTTCAAACAAAATTCCAAGGACCGCATCTGCGACTACCATCTCGCAGGTGCGTAACCGCTTCTGCGGTTAAACTTCCGCACCTGCGGAAACTGAAGAAGCACTCGAATTTTGCTCCTTCGATGGTCTAGCCGCTTCTGCGCTTCCCAAGCCGCAGAAGCGGAAATACCAGATGACAGAACCTGCAGCAATTCATTCAACTTCAAAATTTTCTGTCAACCACCCGAAATCATCCCGAGGCCTCCGGGACCTCAACCAAAAGCACCAATACCACCTAATACCTTATTCGAACTTGTACCAATCCATAAAAACACCTAAAACAACGCCGGAAACCCGAATTAATCAAAGATTCAAGTCTAAGAACCTCAAATTCCAACCAAACACGCTTTCAATCAAAAACCTAACCAAACCTCGTCCGAATGACCTGAAATTTTGCACACACATCCCAAATGACATGACGGAACTACTGTAACTTCCCGAATTCCAATCCGACCCTCGGATCAAAAACTCACTATCGGACCGGAAACTTCAAAAATACAAACTCCGGCATTTCAAGCCTAAATGAACTACGGACTTCCAAAATACATTTCGAACACGCTCCCAACCCCGAAATCACCTAACGGAGCTAACGGAACCATCGAATTTCCATTCCGAGGTCGTCTTCACACTGTTCTGATTACGGACCATTTTACAACTCTTAATCTCTCATTTAGAGACTAAGTGTCCCAAAACACTCCGAATCCCAACACCGAACGCCCCGGCAAACCAAAATAGCAGAAATGAACTTAGGGGAAGCAGTTAATGGGCGATCGGGGCGTAAATTCGAAAAACGACCGGCCGGGTCGTTACATCCTCCTACACTTAAACATTCGGTCGTCCTCGAACGAGCATAGAGAACATACCAGATGTAGTGAAAAGATGAGGGTACTGGCTGCGCATATCCTGCTCGGTCTCCCAAGTCGCCTCCTCGGCCGGCTGACCCCGCCACTGAACCTTTACTGAAGCTATGTTCTTTGACCTCAACTTTCTGATCTGCCTGTCCAAAATAGCCATTGGCTCCTCAACATAGGATTGATCCTAGTCCAACTGGACTGAACTGAAATCCAACACGTGCGACGGATCACCGTGATACCTCCGGAGCATCGAAACATGAAATACCGGATGAACTCCGGCCAAGCTGGGAGGTAAGGCAAGCTCATAAGCAACCTCCCCAACTCGCCTCAAGATCTCAAAAGGGCCAATAAACCTCGGACTCAGCTTCCCTTTCTTTCCAAACCTCATGACGCCCTTCATAGGCGAGACCCGAAGCAGAACCCGCTCACCAACCATATATGAAACATCACGAACCTTCCTGTCCGCGTAACTCTTCTGTCTAGACTGGGCTGTACGGAGTCTGTCCTGAATCACCTTGACCTTCTCCAATGCATCCTCAACCATCTCTGTACCCAATAGCCTGGCCTCACCTGGATCAAACCAACCCACCGGAGACCTACACCTCCTGCCATATAAAGCCTCGTACGGCGCCATTTGAATGCTGGACATATAACTGTTGTTATAAGCAAACTCCGCCAATGGCAAGAAATGATCCCAAGACCCTCCAAACTCAATCACGCACGCACGGAGCATGTCCTCAAGAATCTGAATAGTGCGCTCGGACTGTCCGTCCGTCTGTGGGTGAAATGTTGTGCTCAACTCCACCCGAGTGCCTAACTCATGCTTCACAGCTCTCCAGAAGCGCGATGTAAACTGAGTACCTCTGTTTGAGATGATAGAAACTGGAATACCATGCAAACAGACGATCTCCCTGATATAAATCTCCGCCAACCGCTCCGATGAATAAGTGGTACACACAGGAATGAAATGAGCGGACTTGGTCAGCCGGTCCACAATAACCCAAATGGAATCAAACTTCTTCAAGGTCCGTGGAAGTCCACATACAAAATCCATGGTGATGCGCTCCCATTTCCACTCTGGAATCTCCATCTGCTGGAGCAACCCACCCCGCCGCTGGTGCTCATACTTCACCTGCTGGCAGTTGAGGCATCTAGACACATAACCAACTATATCCTTCTTCATCCGCCTCCTCCAGTAGTGCTGCCTCAGGTCCTGATACATCTTCGCGGCACCCGGATGGATGGAATACCGCGAACTATGGGCCTCTGCTAGAATCAACTCTCGAAGGCCATCAACATTGGGCACACAAATCCGGACCTGCATCCTCATTACTCCATCATCTCCAATGGTCACATCTCTGGCATCCCCACGCTGGACCCTGTCCTGAAGGACAAGCAAATGAAGGTCATCATACTGCCGCTCCCTGATACGGTCAAATAGGGAAGACCGGGAAACCA
>NC_031998.1:10074253-10075961 GCF_001879085.1 Nicotiana attenuata
ACAAACTCTCTCATGAACATGTCCGAGAACTGGGTCCAAGTCAGTGAAGCAACCTCGACTGGACTGTCTATCTCACAAGTGCGCCACCAGGCATAGGCGGCTCCCCGAAGCTGAAAAGCAGTGAAAGAAACCCCGCTGGACTCCACTATGCCCATAGTGCGAAGAATACGATGACACTCCTCTAGAAATCCCAAGGCATCGTCTGATGCTAATCCACTGAACACTGGGGGATCATACTTCTTGAACCTCTCAAGTCTGCGCTGCTCGTCCTCTAAAGCAGCTGACCCATCCTCGGGCTGAACTGGCGCTGCAGGCGGTGCCGGAATAATCTCGGGAGCCTGCTCAACCTGCACTCGCTGCTCAGGAGTGCGGACAGCGGGAGTCTGTGCTCCTCCCCCGGCCTGGGATGTGGCTGCAGCAATGGGAAGCAACCCCGCCTGAGCCAAGGTGGTATACATGCTCATGAACTGAGCCAAAGTCTCCTGGAGCGCTGGAGTAGTAATGGCAGTAGTAGGTGTGCCAGGTGCCTGGGCTCCGGCTGGATCTGCTGGTGGTACCTCGGCGGCAGCTCGCGCAGGTGCTCTTGCTGCACCACGTGCGCGTCCTCGACCTCTCCCCCGGCCCCGGCCTCTAACAGCTGCACGAGGGAGCGCGGGTGCCTGATCATCACGAGTAGCACGTGTCCCCACCATCTGTGAGAGAATACAAGTCAGAAGTTTAGAATTGATGTTCGAAATATCGCACGACAAGGAGTTCAAATGAAATGAAGATTTCTCCTAAACAGTTACATAGCCTCTCGTAGATAAGTACAGACGTCTCCGTACCGATCAGCGAGACTCTAATAAACCGGCCTGTGTTCCGTGACTCCTATGAACCTAGAGCTCTGATACCAACTTGTCACGACCCCCGTTCACCCTCCATGAACATGTCGTGATGGCACCTAGTTCCTACAACTAGGTATGCCTAACAGTGCGGAAATAACAATTCAACTTGAGGAATAATCAATTAAAAACCGAACATATGGAAAATAACAACTGAATATAAGGCCGCCCGGCCTATACAACTCTAAAGATATGCGGAAGTCTACAACTCAATCCCAAAACCCGGAAACTCACGGGAAACACAGGCTAATAGAATTACCATAAGTACTCTAATCTCCAGAATATCTACATAAAGAGTATGATAGGATAATAGCTCTAAAACTAGAATAAGGAAGAAGACTCTTCGGTCTGCGGACGCTGCAGATATACCTCGAAGTCTCCGTGTATCTCCTCGCCTCAAGGATAGTGCGCCTGAGAAGAGGTACCTGGATCTGCACATGAAAAACGTGCGCAGGAAGGGCATGAGTACACCACAGCGGTACTCAGTAAGTGCCAAGCCTAACCTCGGTTGGGTAGTGACGAGGAAGGTCAGGGCCCTACTGAGGCAAAATATAATAATGATAATTAACAGTATGAAAATTTGACAGAAATAATGAGTACAACAAGGAGATAAGGCAGGTCAACGAGGCAATAACAACTACAAAAGAACAGAGTAAACACAGAATAAATACAGCTCAATATCAATGATAACAATGAGGGTCTCCCAGGATACCGTCCTGTAGCCCTTTTCTCAACTGTCCAGTGGATCTCCCGGGATACCGTCCCGTAGTCCATCATCAATGTGCAGGGGGATCTATCGGGAATCTAACCCGCAGTCCCAAAGTAAA
>NC_031998.1:10075973-10076196 GCF_001879085.1 Nicotiana attenuata
GTTACATAGCCTCTCGTAGATAAGTACAGACGTCTCCGTACCGATCAGCGAGACTCTAATAAACCGGCCTGTGTTCCGTGACTCCTATGAACCTAGAGCTCTGATACCAACTTGTCACGACCCCCGTTCACCCTCCATGAACATGTCGTGATGGCACCGTCCCTACAACTAGGTAAGCCGAACAGTGCGGAAATAACAATTCAACTTGAGGAATAATCAATTA
>NC_031998.1:10076482-10105699 GCF_001879085.1 Nicotiana attenuata
AATAAAACAAATATGAAAGAACGCTCAGTCTCAATATCTAAGTAAAACCGAATTTTTCAACAATTAGCACAAGTACGCGCTCGTCACCTCACGTACAAGGCACTCAATTACCACATATCATATCCTAAGGGGAAAGGTCCCCCACACAAGGTTAGACAAGCCACTTACCTCGAATCGGCACCAAAATCAACTCGAAATCACACTTTTGCCACGAGTATCCGACTCCAAATGGCCCAAATCTATTCAATTCAATTACATATCGTAAATAATATTGCAAACAACCGATTCCACTATTAAATTTATAGCTAGGACGCAAAATAGGTAAAATGACCAAAATGCCCCTCCAGCCAACGTCTCGGAATCAAATAATTTTCACATTTTCAGAACCCTCGTACTCTCACGAGTCTAACCATATAAAAATCTCCCAAATTGGAGGTCAATTGCCCACTCGAAACTCAATAATTAGGTCTATGAAGTTTCTTCCAAATTTTGATCCTAAATTCGAATTCCAATGGTGTATTTAACTATAAAATGATGAAATATAACAAGAAGGGACCAAAGAAACGTTACCCAGTGATCTTCACTTCAAATCCCACTCAAAATCGCCTTAAACGGAGCTCTCAATTGATTTTTGCAACTTATGAACTCAAACCCTCGACATCTCTATTTCTGCCCAGGGGTTTCCGCTTCTGCGGACAAGGGACCGCTTCTGCGGTCCCGCTTCTGCGGACCACGAGCCGCTTCAGCGGTTCTTCATTAAAGTCAAGATTTCCGCTTCTGCAGCCCTTCACCGCACCTGCGGTTGCCGCTTATGCTGATTCATTACCGCTTCTGCGGTTTCAAACAAAATTCCAAGGACCGCATCTGCGACTACCATCTCGCAGGTGCGTAACCGCTTCTGCGGTTAAACTTCCGCACCTGCAGAAACTGAAGAAGCACTCGAATTTCGCTCTGCGGTGGTCTAGCCACTTCTGCGGCTCCGCTTCTGCGCTTCCCAAGCCGCAGAAGCGGAAATACCAGATGACAGAACCTTCAGCAATTCATTCAACTTCAAAATTTTCCGTCAACCACCCGAAATCATCCCGAGGCCCCCGGGACCACAACCAAAAGCACCAATACCACCTAATACCTTATTCGAACTTGTACCAATCCTTAAAATACCTAAAACAATGCCGGAAACCCGAATTAATCAAAGATTACTGTCTAAGAACCTCAAATTCCAACCAAACACGCTTTCGATCAAAAACCTAACCAAACCTCGTCCGAATGGCCTGAAATTTCGCACACACATCCCAAATGACATGACGGAACTACTGTAACTTCCGAAATTCCAATCCGACCCTCGGATCAAAAACTCACTATCGGACCGGAAACTTCAAAAATACAAACTCCGGCATTTCAAGCCTAAATGAGCTACGGACTTCCAAAATACTTTTCGAACATGCTCCCAACCCCGAAATCACCTAACGGAGCTAACGGAACCATCGGATTTCCATTCCGAGGTCATCTTCACACTGTTCCGATTACGGACCATTTTTCAACTCTTAAGCTCTCATTTAGGGACTAAGTGTCCCAAAACACTCCGAATCCCAACACCGAACGCCCCTGCAAACCAAAATAGCAGAAATGAACTTAGGGGAAGCAGTTAATGGGGGATCGGGGCATAAATTCCAAAAACGACCGGCCGGGTCGTTACAGTGTTGGATTGTGTTTAGAGGCTCATGACTAGTGACACCAGATTTGGACTATGTTGATGTATTTACGTACTTGTTTCCGCGTATTTTTTATATACATCAAACTGAGAGATTTGGGATTTATCTGATTAGAAAATGAATTTATAAAAGAACTTGATGTTGTAATGTGTTGAATTGGCTTGCCTAGTACTACAATAGGCCCCATCACGACCGGGGTGGTTTGGGGTCGTGACAGCCTGGTTGATTGAATATGGACATTGGTGAATATAATGGATCATTCACACATTCGACAGTGTGCCTATTGGGCCTATTCCTAGAACATGGCACGTTACTCTCAAAATAATAAGAACAAAAATGTGCAGTTTCCTTTGCAAGATAGGCTTCGCATATAGATCCTTCAGTCCTATTCCTATGCTTAACAAATTGTTTGCATTTACCAATTGTCCTATATAATGTCATGCTAGCGAAGAACATTCAAATCAAATAGAATATTACATCAAACTTATAATATTACCTCTCAAAGGGATACATCCATCTGCATTGAACAACCCCTCCAAGTCGTGCCTTATGTACAAGGTGGATTGGAAGGTGTTCCATCACATCAAAGAAACCACATGGAAATATTTTTTCCATTTTATTTGAAGTTACACGAATGTTCTGATCCATCCGAAGTAGGCTTTATTCCCTTAAGGTGGTAGAACACAAGTCTTTGAAAAATAAACTAATCTCTGTGATGGGTTTCCAGATTCTTCCAGGAAAACCACAAAATGCAATAGGAACTAAGGTCCCCATGAAAATATGACAGTCATGATTTTCAAACGGCTCAACTTCCCTACCTCCATATCTACTTTTCTCCCCAGATTCGACGCATAACCCTCAGGCATCTTCAATTTTGTAACCCAATCATTAATTTTTCGTCTTTCCTCCGAAGTGAATGTGTTACTTGCTTTGGGATTGAACACCTTGTGAGCACGTGATTTTTGCCCTATATGAATTATTCCCATAAATTCAAAACAAAATTACTTCTTTTCATTATTTGCAATTTTATGGATTTTTGTGGCATGTTTTGTTAATTGTTTGCATTTGTCTGTGCACGTTTATCATTGTTTAAGTCATGAAAAATACAAAAATACTTCGCATTTGCATGTAGGGTTAATGTCACATTTTAGGATTAATTAGTACTCAATACTACAAAAATAATAAAGAAAATAACAAAAATGGTTCTTTCGCATTTATACTTGTAATTTGTCTTAGGTTGCATTTAAATTAGGAATTAGTGTAGTTGGAAATTGAGTAATATAATTCAAGAAGTCGATTTGGGTTTTTGTTTGTTGCTTTGGCATTTAATAAAAATCAGAAATAATAAATACAAAATAAAAAAAAAGGTAGAAAAGAAAAGAAAATTAAATTGGAAAATTAAAGGAAAGAGTGGTCTTAGTAAATGCCCAAATTTGGGCCAAATTGGCTTCACCCAAGCGAAATCCAATACAAAAATCACTCCAAAGACCGGCCCAATATAGTCCCTAACCCGGTCCGGCCCTCCCCTCACCAAAACAACGCCGTTTCCCCTCCTTTTGATCTGGACCGTCGACGTTCATCAATCCTACGGCTGAGAACTGGTCTCATTTTAATATACATATGTCCTAACGCCCTCAGAACCCCCTCCCCTTCGTCTCCCTCACCTCCACCGGACCACACACTAACTCCACCGTCCCTCCACCTTAAGCCGCCGACCGGAAATCGTCTCCGCTGGCGGCGTTCATCCAAACCACCTGAAAATTACACCACCTCTTCATCTCATCTTCCTCATCACGAATCTAGCCTTATTTCTCCTCGAATCCCACCCCAAAGCTTCGAATATTAGATCGAAGTTTTCCGGCCATGACACAACTCCGTCCAAACCACCCCAAATTAACACCACATAACCGCCTTCACCTCCTCTATCAAACCCCCCAAACCCCATCCCTCAAATCTCGCCGGAATCGCTCGAATATTAAATTTAAATTTTCCGGCCAAAACCATAATTGCTCCAAAATGTTCCAAATTGATGCCACATGGTCCTCTGGCCTTCCTCGTGATGAATTCAATGTCAATGGCCCTCAAATCCCNATTCAGGTCGCCTGCAATATTCTTGTAAGTCCATTCTCGCCTTAGGGTTATCTTTTGTCTTACCTTTAACATCCATCACTGTGTTGAACAAATTGTCAAAATAATTCTTCTCAATATGCATCACATCAAGGTTGTGTCGGAGAAGATTATCCTTGCAATAAGGCAACTCCCAAAATATATTCTGTTTCGTCCAATTATGAGTAACACCATATCCGGAGAATCTAGAATGTGGAGCCTTAGTAACTTTACTGAAGTTTTGGACCCTCTCCCAAATTACCTCACCTGAAAGTATCGGAGGTGGCAAATCATATTCCACTTTATTCTTTTTGAATGCATTTTTCATCCTTCTAAACTCATGATCATCAGGCAAGAACTAACGGTGACAATCAAACCATGATTTCTTTGGCCATGTTTCAAAGTGAACGCTTTAATTTTCCTTGTAGTAAGGACAAGCTAGCTTCCCAGCAATCATCCACCCAGACAATATTCCATATGCAGGAAATCGTTAATAGTCCACATTAAATTAGCATGCAATTTGAAATTCTGCTTGGTTGATATGTCATATATTTCATCACCATCATACCACAATTGTTTTAGCTCATCAATCAAAGGTTGCAAATATACATCAATCAAACTTTTCGGATTATGTGGATAGGGGACAATACAATTTAAAAATATATATGGACTAGTCTTACACAACTCAGGTGGTAGATTATAAGGTGTAAGAAAGACAGGCAAGCATGAATATGGTATCGCAGATATAGAAAAAGGCATGAAACCATCCGCACACAAACCTAACCGAATGTTCCTTTGTTCACTAGCATAATCAGGATATGTCCTATTAAAGTGCTTCCAAGCTTCTCCATCTGAAGGATGACATATAACACCAGGTGGTCTTCTATTTTCAAAGTGCCATCTCATATGAGGAGCAGAACTCATCGACGCATATAACCTCTTTAACCTAGGTATAAGAGGTAAATAATGCATCGCCTTCACAACAACCATATTCCCGCTGGAAAGCCTCTTGAAACGAGGCTTTTCACAGAATGTACAACTTTCTAAATTTGCATCATCTTTATAATATAACATGCAACCATCTTCACAACAATCAATTCTCACGAAAGTCCTAACTTAGAAACCAATCTCTTTGCCTTATAGAAATCACCACGTAAGTTGATATTTGGGCCAACTAAGGTCAATGAAAGAATCCATGGCCGCTTGAGAAATATTCTAATCAAATTCGATACTTAGTAATCTAACTGCAACAGACAGCTCAGAGTGTGGACTTCCTTCACGTAGTGGACGACTAGCTTCCTCTAACTGTTTATAAAAATATCTTGCATCATCATTAGGAGTTTGTTCAACATTTTTATTGAGCTCACCCCCAGGGTACATCCCAAAAGCATCCACAACCATATCCTGAATTCTAGAATCATGATTTCTATTCTCCACTAACCTACTACTTTCACCAACAACCATGTTATGAAATATTCCACGGCTACAATCAATCTCTCCATGATTAGTCCACATAATTCTCTATAAATTCCTTCCTATAAAGATGAAGCTTAAGTTTCTCCGGTTTTTTAAACTTCACACAATCACACTTGACACAAGGGCACATAATTACTCCTTCAATTTGGTATAATGAAAGTGACATTGTATGTCTAATATAGTCATCAACCACTTCTACAAAATCCTCCCGCAATCCCCGCCGATTAGGATAATTCCTATTGTACATCTAAGTACGATGTTCCATATATACAAATAAAATTAAAATTGAGATATTGTATTAAAACTACGTAATTTATTCTACAATTATAAATTAATTAAATTATTTTTAGTTAATTAAGATAATTAATTTTTAATAATACACCCAAAAGGTTCAACAATTATCCCTAAAAGTTCAATTCACACCCATAAAGTTCAAACACTACCCCTGAAAGCTCAATTCACACAAAAAAAGTTCAAACGTTAACCCTTAAAGCTCAATTCATATCCTAAAAGTTCAACCCATACCTTATAGAATTAAATTAATACCCTAAACAATTCAATTAACCTCACACAACATACGCTCTATCCGAAAAGTTCAACACTTACCCCTAAAAATTCAATCCATACCCTAAAAGTTCAATTCACAAGAACAAATCCTAAAAAACCAATTCAATTCAAAGTTAAACATTAAATTCCGAACTAAACTACTCAAGTCAATACCAACTTAAACATTGAATTTATACCCTAGGTAATCAATTCAATTTTAACATGACCTAAGCCCTAGATTTAATTAAAATTCAAATTTAAACAATCAATATAAACAATAATTAACTAATTCATAACGAAATAACAAAATATTACAATTATACAAACAATGTAAGTTCAAATCGAAACCTGAAATTTTTAGAAGGTGGCGGGGGAGGGGCAGTGGCGGCAGTGGAGGCCGTAGCAAAGGGCAGCGGCGGCGGGGCAGAGCGACGTGGGGTGGGGAATGAGATTTGTGTGAAGGAAATAGAGAAGGAGAGGGGGACGGGTGTTGTGTGTGTGAGGGAGAAGAGAGTGGGGAGTTAGAAAATTTTGAGAAGAGAGTAAGAGAAATGAGGGGGAAATCCCGTATTTGGGATCTGGAATTAGAATTACCGACCGACGTTGGTCGGTACACTAAGTGACCGTGCGTTGAATGTGTTTGACCATTAGCCGACCAACTTCAGTCGGTTATTTTAAAAAAAAAAAACTAATTTCTTTTAATATTTTTATTTCTTAAAATATTATAAACTATAAAAAATTATTATAAACTATAAGCATTTATTTTATTCACACACACACACACACACACACACACACACATATATATATATATATATATATATATATATATATATATATACTATAAATAATTATAAACTATAAGTATAATATTTATAAATAATTATATTAACTAAATACTTTAAATTATAAGAATATATTTTATTCACACATATATATTGTCACGACCCAAAATCTACTATAGGTCGTGATGGCGCCTAATGCCGCCATCAGGGAAGCCAACATTGATTTATCAATTTATTTACTCATTTTGTTACTTTCGAAATCATAATCTCCATTAATTTGATGATATAAAATAGAATTTTCTGGGAAATATGTTAATAAATACGCACTTACAATAATGAACAACCCGTAGGAACCCCCAAGACCCGGTGTCAGAAGTGCAAGCATTTCCTATGGAGTACAACAATATTACAACATCTGTCCAATATGTAAATAAGACAGGATAAAATAAATAATAAAATGGGGACTCGGTGGACTAGATGCGTAGCCTGAATTTGCAGCTCACATAAAGTCTCCTCAACAGATGCGCCTACGTACCAAGATGTTCACCAGATGACCTGTCAGATCCTGCACATTTAATGCAGAAGTGCAACATGAGTACGTAAATCAACGCATACCTAGTAAGTATCTAGCCTAACCCTGGAGAAGTAGTGACAAGGGGTCGACATTGACTCTTACTAGAGGTCCAAATAAATAAATGATAATTCTAACATGTATGAAGTGCACAACAATAGTGGAGAAAATCTGTAATTCCATAATTTTCCATTTATTTCTTTTGAAGCACAAATTTCTAAATCTAGTATTCTACATTAACAGCTCATAAATGTCAAGTTCCAATATCAAATAAATAGGGAACACCATATAAAATGCCGGGCATCAGTAAGAAGATTAGCTCGTGAATATTCGGACTACTAGTGATATAACGCACGATAGTGCCGAGATCGTTCGGCCCGATCCACAATAATATATACACTATCGAGGGTCGTGCAGCACAAACCATAGATGCATCTATTTACTGCCGAGGTGTTCGGCCCGCTCCACAAGAAAGGAAGGAAGTTACCGACCTACGTGACACGTGCTTATAATACAGTACATGAACACAAAATGAATATAATCTTTACCGTTTCTCAACTAACTCGCCCATAACTCAAAGTGATAAGGCTCGGCCTAGTATACATATATTTATTTCTAAATCAATTTCAGTTATAACTTTAGTTAATTAAGCCAGAAAAACGAGTTCAAGTAATTCAATTATTACATGATAAAGTCCTAAGTCTATCCAGACATAAACATGCTTTAGCTACGTTCGTACTCTCGTCACCTCGTGCGTACGTAGTACCCACAACTAGTTGCACATAACATTAAATATCGCCTAGGGGTAGTTTCCCCCTCACAAAGTTAGACAGGAGACTTACCTTGCTCCGAAGTACCAAAACTGGCTCCAACGTCTCTCTAATACCTCGAATCGATGGCCATCATTCCAAAACTAGTCAAACAACGTGCAAACCAATCAAAATATACCCCAATATGTATAATTTAATAATTTATAATGATTTCCAACTCCGCTCGAAAAGCCAACAAAGACAACCCTCGTGTCCACATGCCTGGATTCCAAAAAATTTCGAAGATAAACTTTACCCATAACACTACGAACTCAAATATATAAGGCATCAACTATGATTCTAAGTCCAAATTCACTCAGTAGCCTATCAGAAACTCACCCGAGCACTCGGGGACCCAAAGCAAACATGCACACAAGTCCAAAAACATCATACGAACTCGCTCGCACAATCAAAACCCCAGAATAACACCTAGAACTATGAATCAGACACCAAAAAGAATGATTTTTTTAAATAAAGCTTAAGAAATTCTATTTTAACAACCAAACATCCGAATTACATCAAATCAACTCCGTTTCAAATCAAATATTGCAGACAAGTCTTAAACCCAGTAATGAACATATACCAAGGTCTGGAACCAAAATCTGAACCCGGCAATAAAGTCAAACTTCGGTCAAATTTATAACTTCTTTAAACCTTTAAACTTCAAACTTCTAGAAAATTGCGATAACTCGAGCTAAGGACCTTCGAATTTGATTCCGGGCATACGCGCAAGTCCCAAATCCCGATACGGATGCATCAGGATTGTCAAACTACGGACCCGGGTCCATTTGCTCAAAACATTGACCGAAGTCAACTCATATGAATTTTAAGGCATGAATTCATATTTTAATCAATTTTTCACATAAAAGTCTTCCGCAAACAAACACGGACTGCGCATGCAAATTGAGGAAGGATAAAGGAGCTATTTGAGGTTTCAATACACAGAATTATGGTTTAAATCTCTAGATGACCTATCGAGTCATCACATTCTCAACCTCTAAAACAAACGTTCGTCCGTCCTCGAACAGATATAGAAAAGTACCTTACTGGTGAAAAGGTGTGGATATGTACTCCGCATGTCTAACTCGGACTCCCAAGTGGTTGCCTCGATCAGCTAACCTCTCCACTGCACTCGAAGTGAAGGATAACTCTTTGACCTCAGCTGTCGGACCTGCCGGGCTAGTATAGCACCGGCTCCTCTTCATAAGTCAAATCGTTGTCCAACTGGACTAAGCTAAAATCTACCACATGGGACGGATCACTGTGATACTTCCGGAGCATGGACACATGGAACACCGGATGGACTACTAATAAATTAGGTGGTAATGCGAGATTCTAGGCCACCTCACCCACTTTCTAAAAAATCTCAAAGGGTCCGATATACCTAGGGCTCAACTTTCCCTTCTTTCCAAACCTCATCACACCCTTTATGGGTAAAAACCGGAGCAATACCCTCTCTCCGACAATGATGCAACATCCTGAACCATACTGTCGGCATAAATCTTCTGCCTAGACTGAGCTGCGTAGAGTCGATCCTCAATAATCTTGACCTTATCCAAAACGTCCTATACCAAATCTGTACCCAACAATCGAACCTCCCCTGGCTTAAACCATCCAACTGGCGAATGGCACCGCCTCCCATATAATGCCTCATAGGGAGCCATCTGAATGCTCGATTGGTAGCTATTGTTGTAGGCAAACTCTGCAAATGGCAAAAACTGATCCCAAGAACCCCTAAAATCCATAACACAAGCGCAAAGCATATCCTCCAATATCTAAATAGTACGCTCGGACTGTCCGTCTGTCTGGGGATGAGATGCTATGCTCAACTCAACCTGCGTGCCCAACTCACGATGTTCTGCCCTCTTGAAGTTCAAGGTGAACTGCGTTCCTCAAACAGAAATGATAGACACAGGCACACTGTGAAGAAGTGTAACGAACTGACCAGTCATTTTGAGCATTTGTACTTCGCTCGGTAATTTGAGGGCATGAGTAGCTCCATATGATGTATTATGACTTTTGTGAATCGTCGATTTTGGTTTTCAGGTTATTCGAAATCAATTTGGGAAGAATGAATTTCATCCTACTTATTAGTAAATATTACTAATATCTTCCTACTCGGACCCGCCGTACTTCCTTTGGCTACTCCTGAGATATAGTGGAAACATTGTTGAAGCTTTAGGTTGGAAGAGTTGACCAAGTTTGAATTTTTATAAATTTGACCCTGGAGTTTCGATGGTTCTTTAGGTACGTAAGGTGATTTTGGACTCGGGCATATGCCCGGATTTGCATTTGGATGTTTCTAGAAGGTTTCGGCATAAATTGGCTTGGAAATTTGAAGGTTTGGAAAGTTTATAAGTTTGATTGAAAGTTGACTTTGAGGATCTTGGATTCGGATTGTGGTTCCGGGAATTGGAATAGCTTTGTTATGTTATTCCGGACTTGTGTGCAAAATTTGGGTTCATTCCGAGTTGATTTGATATATTTCGGCACGAGTTTTGGAAGTTGAAAGTTCAAGTTCATCCAAGTTCGAATTGAGGTGCGACTTGTCGTTTTGATGTTCTTATGCATGATTTGAGGCCTCGAGTAGTCCGTGTTATGTTATAGGACTTGTTGGTATATTCGCACGGGGCTCGGGTGAGACTTTTGGCCGTAATTGGATGGGTTGTCAGATTGTGTAAATTTTGTCGGGTTCCGAGGCGCGGACCCGGGTTTCACTTTTGGAAGTTTTGGATTTCGATTAAGGATTCAACCTTTATCATTTGGAATTATTTCCTTGGGATTTATTTGATGTAATTGAGTTGCTTTTGGCTATTATCGAGCCGTTCAGAGGTCGGTACGCGTGGGATGGCATTTTTGGAGCATCGTTCAACTTGCTCGATATTGGATTTGGCTTGTTCGAGGTAAGTAACACTTCTAAACTTGGTGATGAGAGTATTAAATCCCGAATTATGTGTTATGTGTTTCGTATTGAGGTGACGCACATGATAGGTGATGGGCGTGTGGGCGTGCACTGTGTGAATCGTGACTCCGTTATTTCTGCGGTACTGTGCAGTTACCTGATCTTACCTGTAACCATGAAATCTCTACGTACTGGAGCTATTAAGCTGTGATCCATGTTAGAAACCATGTCTAGACTACATGCTTATTCTGTTGGGACCCACCGAGGTAATATTGCTGCTAAATTATTTGTTTAAATTGCAATTTCATACTTAGTCATGTTCATTCATTTCATATCATATCTCAGTCTCTATTGCTATTTATTGACACATCATATCATCATTTTGGGCTAGTTTCATGGCATTTTGAGCCCGAGAGACTGGAGAGATTGATGGCTGAGTGTCACGACCCCAGTTCGCCCTCCGTGAACCATCATGACGGCACCTAGTCTCTATGACTAGGTAAGCTTGACAATGCGGAAAATGAATAAAATTTGCGGAAGAAATGATTAAAAACCGAAATAGTGAAATAAAACAATGTTTGAAATGCCGCTCGACATACACAATATCAACTCTCGAAACTAATAGCATTTCCCAAAACCTGGAATCTCATGATCACAAGCTTTTGAATGTCTACAAGTTTCTAACTCCAGAATATCTAAACAAGAAAGGAAATACATAAGGGCTAATACTTAAGGGAAGAGTAGAAAGGGACTGTTCGGTCTGCGAACGTGGCAGATATACCTTGGAGTCTCTACAAACGCCTCGCCTCAAGCGTGATGAGTCTGAGTCGAAGTACCTATATCTGCACATGAAAAACATGCGCAGGAAGGGCATGAGTACACCACAGCGATACTCAGTAAGTGCCAAGCCTAACCTCGGTCGGGTAGTGACGAGGAAGGTCAGGGCCCTACTGAGATTAAAGGAAATGTAAGGTATAACAGAATAAGATAAAACAGTACAATTGAAAGCTAACAGTAAGAATAAATACAGGACAACAAGGATAACAACAACTGAAACAGAGACAAAAAAATCACAAGGAATTCAACTCTTCACAGAGATAATAACCGGGGATCTCTCAGTATCCCGAGGATCTCTTAGTATCCTCAATATATGCTAGGGATCTCTTTGTATCCCGATTATCTCTTGGTATCCTCAATATGTACTAGGGATCTCTTGGTATCCCGAGGATCTCTTGGTATCCTCAATATACGCGCTGGGGATATCTCGGTATCCCGCACATCAGTTTAAATCAACAATACGTACAGGAGATCTCCCAGGATGCCGTCCCGTAGTCCCAAAGTAAAACACACATCAATAACACAAGGAATTCTCAATTAAACTCAACTTCATACCAAGGTAAAACAAGAAATTCTAACCTATCATGCTTCACATAACACAAATAAGGCAGTTTAAGCAAATAAAACAATTAAGTCAATTAGACATGCTTCTCTAAGCTAACAGTAGGCTTAAATCCCAAGTAATATAAGCAGGAAATGAAAAATACAATTAAAGCTACTTCAGTGAAAATAGGATTTTCAACAATTAGCACAAGTACGCACTCGTCACCTCACGAACAAGGCATTTCAATTATCACAATACAAATCCTAAGGGGAATGTCCCCTACACAAGGTTAGGCAAGCCACTTCCCTCGAACCAGCTCAAAAATCAACTCGAAACCACGCTCTTCCCACGAGTACTCGACTCCAAATGGCCCAAATCTATTCAATTCAATTGCATAATGTAAATAACACTTCAAGTAACTGATTCTACAAATAAATTCTAAGATAATACGCGAAATTAGGTAAAATGACCAAAACGCCCTTCGGACCCACGACTCGAAATCGGGTAAAATCTACATTTGCAGAATCCTCATACTCTCACGAGTCTAACCATACCAAAATTATTCAAATCCAATGTCAAATACCCAGTCAAAACTCGAATTCTAGTTCTAAGAACTTTCTTCCAATTTTTCCCCAATTTTCATCTCCAATCCGAAAATAAATGACAAAACTAACAATAGATTAACGGAATACAACTTGAAAGGGTTAAGGAATTGTTACCCAATGATTTCCTCTTCAAATTCCTCCCAAAATCGCCCTCTCCCGAGCTCCAAATCAATTTCTAACTTTTTGAAACTAAACCCTCGAATTCTGATTTTTCTGCCCAGCAAAGTTGCATCTGCGACTCAGTTTTTGCATCTGCGATACCGCTTCTGCGGTCAAGGGAACCGCTTATGCGATTCTCACTTAAAATTCCCTTTCCGCACATGCGACCCATATGCCGCATCTGCCGTCCCGCAGGTGCGGTAACATGTCCGCTTCTGCGATTCCTGCTCACCTTCATCTTGGCCGCTTCTGTGACTTGACTCTGCATCTGCGGGAGTCGCATCTGAGGCCTCTCAACCGCAAATGCGGTTATGACAGCAGCCCAAAGACTTCAGCTACAAACTCCAACTTTCAACTTCCCGTTAACCACCCAAAATCATCCTGAGGCCCCCGGGACCTCAACCAAAAGCACAGACAAGACATATACAACTACCCAAACTTATACCTATCCTCAAAATACCTCAAACAACATCAAATCAACCAATTAGCATCGAATTCAAGCCTAAGAACTTCAACACTCTCAAAATATGCTTTCGATCAAAAAGTCTATCAAACCTCGTCCGAATGACCTGAAATTTTGCACACACGTCACATTCAACACTATGGAGCTACTCCAACTTCCGGAATTCCATTCCGACCCTAGGATCAAAATCTCACTATCGAACCGGAAACTTCAAAAATTCAACTTTCGGCATTCAAGCCAAAATTAGCTACGGACCTCCAAAACACAATCCCAACACGCTCCTAAACTTGAAATCACCCAACGGAACTAACGGAACAATCGGAATTCCATCCCGAGGCCGTCTTTACACTGTTCCGACTACGGTCAAATTTCCAAACCTTAAGCTCTCATTTAGGGACTAAGTGTCCCAAAACTCTCCAAAACTCCAAATAATTCCTCCCGGCAACTCACAATAGCAGAAATAAACACAGGGAAAGCAGTTAATAGGGGATCGGGGCGTTAATTCTTAAAACGACCGGCCGGGTCATTACATCCTCCCACATTTAAACATTTATTCGTCCTCGAACGAGCATAGAGACATACCTGTAGTAGTGAAAAGATGAGGGTTACGGCTGCGCATATCCTGCTCGGTCTCCCAACTCGCCTCCTCGACCGGCTGACCCTGCCACTGAACCTTAACTGATGCAATGTATATTGACCTCAGCTTTCGGGTCTTCCTGTCCAATATTGCCACTGGCTCCTCAACATAAGATAGATCCTTGTCCAACTGGACTGAACTGAAATCCAACACGTGCGATGGATCACCGTGATACCTCCAGACATGAAATATCGGATGAACTCCTGCCAAGCTGGGAGGTAAGGCAAGCTCATAAGCCACCTCCCCAACACGCCTCAATATTTCAAAGGGGCCAATAAACCTCGGACTCAACTTCCCTTTCTTCCGAAATCTCATAACGCCCTTCATAGGCGAAATACGAAGCAGAACCCGCTCTCCAACCATGTAAGAAACATCACGAACCTTCCGGTCCGCGTAACTATTCTGTCGGGACTGGGCTGTGCGGAGTCTATCCTGAACCACCTTCACCTTCTCCAAACCATCCTGTATCAAGTCCGTGCCCAATACTCTAGCCTCACCCGGCTCGAACCAACCCACCGGAGATCTACACCGCCTACCATGTAAAGCCTCATACGGTGCTATCTGAATGCTGGACTAATAGCTATCGTTGTAGGCAAACTCCGCCTGTCACGACCCAAAATCCACTAGGGGTCGTGGTGGCACCGGACACCGCTGTCAGGCAAGCCAACTAAAAATCAATTAAATTCCCTTTTTAATTACCTTTGAAAATCTAGGATTTCTTCTTCCATCTTTGATAATTAAAACAACCTCTACTTCGATTCAAATTAAGTAATAACTATTAGTACACATCTTTCGAAAACCATCCCGGAACCCGGTGTCACAAGTGCATGAGCATCTACTGATAAGGAAATAAAATACAATATCCGTCCGAAATACAGTGTACAGGAATTAAATACCATAAGTTGAGAGGAACTACACTAGCTGCGGGTCGCCTCAAATAATGCAGCTCACCTAGTCCCAAGATCATCCGCGCTGCTACGCCCAGTAGGCCACTGGAGTTACATATACCTGTGCAACAAAAATGCACAGAAGTGTAGTATGAGTACGTAATCAACGTGTACTCAGCAAGTATCCCGTCTAATCTCGAAAAAGTAGAGACGAGATGGTCAACTTTGACACTTACTAGTGGCCCAATAATAATATACTAAATGTGCGAGGAAATCAGGGATTTTATATAGCAGTTCTAACTCACAAAGCGAGAAAACAGGTAAACACCTTCAACAAGTAATAAAGCATTTTCTTTTCATTATTTTATCAATTTATATCAAGCCATGAAAGGCAATACCCACATTTAAAAAATTTCAGGAAAAACAATATATATATATCATGCGCAAATCATGCCGAGGTCGACGGCCCGCTCCAACAGAAATGTAAACTGTGCACTGCCGAGGGTCGAACGGCCCGAACCATAGATGCACCTATTTAATCTGCCGAAGCGTTCGGCCCGTTCCGTAAATAAACACATACCCTGCTCGCGAATCATGCGTGCGACGCAGGTACACATAGAGATACATGCTCAATCAGTCAATTAGGAACTCATCGGGGATATTTATCCAAATAAGACAATTTCTCTTTTTAACAATTCAGGAAGAATGAGGTTTAATCTCTTTTTAAATTCATTTACTAATCCAAGGTGATTTAAGCAATTCAAGCTATCAAGGGGTTCATAAATAATCCAAGTGTAACATGCTTTTTGGGTCCTAACTACCCGGACAATAGCATAATAGTAGCTACGCACGGACTCTCGTCACCTCGTGCGTATGTAGCCCCCACAAATAGGAGCACATAATCAATTATTTCACCTATGGGGATAATTCCCTCTTACAAGGTTAGAAAGGAGACTCACCTCGCTCCGAAGACTCATAACCGGCATTCTACATTCCTCCGAAGACTTGCACCAACGCACAATGCTCCAAAACTAGCCAATGATTATACAAATCCATTAATATATGCTCAATTAAACTTTACAATCCAATTTGTAACAATTCCTAACCCCGAACGAAAAGTTGACAAAAATGCCCTCGGGCCCACGTGCCGGGAATCCGAAATTTTTTGAAGATAAAGATTATCCAGGACCCAATGAACTCGAATATACAATTTACTCCTAATTCCATGCTCAAATTCGTGGTAAAATCCAATTTATCAAGTTTCTAGGTTTTCTTCTAAAAATCCTAACTTGCCCACAATGCTTATGTCTAATTCCATGATATAATCTTGTATTTAACATGGAAATGAGTAGGAGTATCTTACCTTAACATAGATGACGAAATCCCTCTTTGAAGCTCTCCAAAAATTGCCCCAAGCCATGAAAAATGGGTGAAATGAACCAAAACCCCGATTTAAAACAAGTCTTCTGCCTCCAGTGATTTCCGCTTCTGCGGAATTATTTCCGCTTATGCGGTCAAAATGCCGCTTCTGCGGCTCCTTCCCAAGCCGCCCAGCTTCCGCTTCTACGCTTCCTATTCCGCAGGTGCGGTCCCGCATCTGCGGCTTCCTGACCGCATCTGCGGTCCCAGCTTTTCCTCCAAAAATCCGCATTTGCGGTCTTCCTGGCCGCTTCTGCGGGGCCGCTTCTGCGGTCCCTTTTCCGCAGAAGCGGAAATACCAGCAACCAGCAACCTTTGCCCTTCAAAAATTCCATTTCTGATCCGTTAACCAACCGGAATCGACCCGAGGCCCCCGGGACCTCAACCAAGCCTACCAACCAATCCCAAAACACATTACGGGCCTGCTCGAGGCCTCAAATCATATCAAACAACGCTAAAACAATGAATTACACCCTGATTCAAGCTTTATGAACTTTAGAACTTCAAACTTCTATTTCCGATGGTTAAACCTATCAAATCACGTCCGATTGACCTCAAATTTTGCGCACAAGTCATATTTGACATTACAAACCTACTCTAACTTTCGGAATCGGATTCCGACCCCGATATCAAAAAGTCCACCTCCGGTCAAACTTCTCAAAAACCTTCAAATTTCTATCTTTAGCCAAACGGCTCCAAAATGACCTACGGACCTCCGAATTCACTTCCGACCGCGCCCCCAACTCCAGAATCACCATACGGAGCTATTCACAGTCTCGGAACCCCAAACGGACATCGATAACACTGAAATGTACTTCAAGCCAAACTTATGAAATTCCTTCTAAAATGCTAACTTCCACAATAGGCGCCAAAACGCTCTCGGTTTATCCAAAACCTGAACCGGGCATACACCCAAGTTCGAAATCATCATACGAACCTGCTGGAACCTTCAGATCCTGATTCCGAGATTGTTTACTCAAAAATCCAATCTTAGTTCATTCTTTCAACTTTAAGCTTCTGAATTGAGAATTCTCTTTCCAAATCAACTCTGAACTTTCCGGAACTTAATTCCGACCACACGTACAAGTCATGATACCTGAAATGAAGCTGTTCACGGCCTCCGATTGCTGAATGGAGCGCTAGGACTCAAAACGATCGGTCGGTTCGTTACATTCTCTCCCACATAAACATACGTTCATCCTCGAACGTGCTGAGAACTGCACTACAGTGGTCCGAAATCGCTGTTTAACTTCTCATGCACCTTCCCGTGCTACCACGGCTCAGTTGAGCACATTAGCTCGATCCATTCTGAAGATATCCTCTTTTATTCAAGCAGATACGCCTTAAAGTCCAATTCCAACATCCGGAACTCAATGCTAGGCCTGTTTCCAACATATGATCACCATATCAATAACTACACGCTATACCCAGACGCGACTGCATAACTTTGCTGAATTCATAACTTGCACCACTTTACTCATAGGACCACAATAACTTTCTTTGATCAATTGACCGAAATTCCACGAATCTGAGGCTCTCGTTGCACCTCATGACCTACATAGGTCTTGCTCTAATTTTTACAATAACACCGCGATGGAAGAGATGTGCAGAAATTCATAATCAACTGCCGAGCCAACCAATCATTAAGCCTATACTTCTGACAAGTAACATTACCACATTCTGAACCAAATAATGATCTATGCTCCCTAATATATTTCATGTAATCAGATTGCACTAATCCCAAATCCAACAACCTCGTCTCACCCAATACGAACTGCTCAGGCAATAAGCCACCCCGACATGACCAAAAGTCTCATATGAGGCCACAATGTGCCAATAGGCTACCAATTAGAATGCGATCCAAAAAGGAAATGAACTCTGAAAGAAATTTTTAATTACCCCGCTCGCGAATCACACATGCGACGCGAGCGCACAACTAATATGAGCTTCCTTCAGAAAATAGGGAACAGGACACAATAAACTGATATGGGGAACTGTACCGATCATTACGCTGTTGCGCCGCACAACCCGATCCAAACAACATAACCATGGCGGCATGCCACCCGATCCAAATAACATACCCATGGCGGCGTGCCAACCGATCCACACGTAGAACTCACATAAGGAGATATACATCGAGCTAAATTTGCCCATTACAACAAAATACCGAATATCGGTCATAAGCATGCTAAGGGCACAATAACATCCCTGAGGGAACATATATCGTCAAAAGCTACAAAACTCAAGCACAACTGAGGTGCGATATATATAATCTGAATCTCAAGAGCCATTTTGCTCATAATACGCCATTTCCACGCGGATCCTCAACACATAAACAATTTCTCAAGCCGTCTCACAACTCCCACGGCGCAACGTGCCACTACACGAAATATCTGACAACGAAATAACACCCTGACTACTCCATAAGGAGCGCATTACTGATATGAACACAACTGGCCTGACATAGAGCCCATATTCACATTTAAACCCATCCACCGACCTCGAGTCGATTCTGATCACATCAAACTAAACCAATAACCTTTCAAAGGTCCATACTAATTTCCCGCTTCTCATAACACACAAGAACAACCGTCATAACCAGAGAAATCCTCCACGGTCCACAATTTAATANTCAAACTTCTATTTCCGATGTTTAAACCTATCGAATCACGTCCGATTGACCTCAAATTTTGCGCACAAGTCATATTTGACATAAGAACCTAATCCAACTTTCGGAATCGGATTCCGACCCCGATTTCAAAAAGTCCACCTCCGGTCAAACTTCTCAAAAACCTTCAAATTTCTATCTTTAGCCAAATGACTCCAAAATGACCTACGGACCTCCGAATTCACTTCCGACTGCGCCCCCAACTCCAGAATCACCATACAGAGCTATTCACAGTCTCAGAACCCCAAAGGGACATAGATAACACTGAAATGCACTTCAAGCCAAACTTATGAAATTCCTTCTAAAATGCTAACTTCCACAATAGGCGGCAAAACGCTCCCAGGTTATCCAAAACCCGAATCGGGCATACGCCCAAGTCCGAAATCATCATACGAACTTGCTAGAACCTTCAGATCCTGATTCCGAGATTGGTTACTCAAAATCCAATCTTAGTTCATTCTTTCAACTTTAAGCTTCTAAAATGAGAATTCTCTTTCCAAATCAACTTTGAACTTTCCGGAACTTAACTACGACCACGCGTACAAGTCATGATTCCTGAAATGAAGCTGTTCACGGCCTCCGATTGCTGAACGGAGCGCTAGGACTCAAAACGATCGGTCGGGTCGTTACACCGCCAATGGCAAGAACTGATCCCAAGATCCTCTAAACTCAATCACACACGCACGGAGCATATCCTCAAGAATCTGAATAGTGCGCTCGGACTGTCTGTCCGTCTGAGGGTGAAATGTTGTGCTCAACTCCACCCGAGTACCTAACTCATGTCGTACGGCTCTCCAGAATCGCGATGTGAACTGAGTACCTCTATCTGAAATGATGGAAACTGGAATACCATGCAGACGAACAATCTCCCGGATATAAATCTCCGCCAACCGCTCCGAAGAATAAATAGTACTCACAGGAATGAAATGTGTGGACTTGGTCAGCCGATCCACAATCACCCAAATGGCATCGAACTTCCTCAAAGTCTGTGGGAGCCCAACTACGAAGTCCATGGTGATCCGCTCCCACTTCCACTCCGGAATCTCTATCTGCTGAAGCAATCCACCCGGTCTCTGGTGCTCATACTTCACCTGCTGACAATTAAGGCACCGAGCTACAAACCCAACTATATCTTTCTTCATCCGCCTCCACCAATAGTGCTGTCTCAAATCCTGATACATCTTCACGGCACCTGGATGAATGGAATACCGCGAACAAAGGGCCTCCTCTAGAATCAACTCCTGAAGCCCATCAACATTGAGCACACAAACTCGACCCTGCATCCTCAACACCCCGTCATTACCAATAGTCACATCTCGAGCATCGCCATGCAACATTTTGTCCTTGAGGACAACCAAATGAAAGTCATCAAACTGATGCCCCCGGATACGATCAAACAGGGAAAACCGAGAGACCACGCAAGCTAGAACCCGACTGGGCTCCGAAAGAACCAACCTCACAAACTGGCTGGCTAAGGCCTGAACATCCATTGCCATGGGCCTCTCTGCTGCTGGTAAATAAGCCAAACTCCCCAAACTCTCCTCCCGGCGACATAAAGCATCGGCCACCATATTGGCCTTGCCCGGGTGATACAAAATAGTGATATCATAGTCCTTCAGCAGCTCTAGCCACCTCCTTGTAACGACCCGACCGGTCGTTTTGAGAAATTAAGCTTCGTTCAGCGGCATAAGGTCTGGAACAAATTCAGAGAATGAGTATCGACTTGCGTGAATGGTAAAAATTCGGTTTTCGGATGGTTTAGAGTCAAATAGGAAGAAGGAATCTAGTTTTGGAAGTTTGAATGATGAAAAGTTGACCGAAATTGGACTTTTGGGTAAATGACCCCGGAATGGGTCGTCGATGATCTCAACAGCTTCGTATGGTGATTTTGGACTTAGGCGCGTGTTCGGATTGTGTTTTGGAGGTCCGTAGCTAATTTAGGCTTGAAATGCCGAAGTTTGAATTTTTGAAGTTTCCGGTCCGATAGTGAGATTTTGATTCGAGGGTCGGAATCGAATTCTGGAAGTTGAAGTAATTCCGTCATGTCATTTGGGATGTGTGTGTAAAATTTCAGGTCATTCGGACACGGTTTGGTTACGTTTTTGATCGAAATCGTATTTTGAGGAAAATTGGAGTTGTTAGGCTTAAATCCTTGATTCATTCGAGTTTCCGATGTTGTTTTAGGTGGTTTAAGGGTTAGCACAAATTTGAATGAGATATTGGGTGTCCTTTGTGCTTTTAGTTGAGGTCCCGGGGGCCTCGAGTGTGTTTCGGATGGGCTACGGATCATTTTCTTCCATTTTGAACTGCTGAAGTTGCTGCTTCTGATATCCTTCTTCGCGATCGCGAAGATTCTTCCGCGATCGCGATGCCTTGCTGAATACCACCTCAAAAACCTTCTTCGTTCACATCTGTCTACTCGCATTCGTGAAGCTCTGTTTAATTCTTCATCGCGTTCGCGTATAATTGTCCGCGATCGCGAAGGTCTATTTTCCCATGCTTCGCAATCGCATCCCTAACCCCGCGTTCGCGTAAGCCACCATTCCACTGCTCTTCGCATTTGCATCCCTTTTCACGCGAACGTGAAGTGTATTTCTGGGCATCCTTGAATTTCCTCTACGCGATCGCGAACCTTCTTCCGCGATCGCGATGAACAAATAACTGGGCAGACAGATTAAATCCCAAATTTGAGGGTTTCACCATTTTTATCACATTTAGACTTCTAGAGCTCAATTCTTGGCGATTTTCGAAGGGATTTTCACCTAGGCGTCTTGGGTAAGTGCTTGTCACTCGATTTAGACCAATCCATGAATCTCCTCTTAATTTCATCCTTTAATTTCAGATTTTGAATGAAAAATGGGTAAAAACTTCATAGACCAAATTATTGAGTTTTGAGGGGGTGTTTGACCTCTGATTTAAGAGATTTTTATATGGCTAGACTCGTGAGAGTACGAGGGTTCTGAAAATGTTAAATTCATCCGATTCCGAGACATTGGCATGAGGGGCATTTTGGTCATTTTGCCTAATTTCGCGCTTTAGCTTTGAATTAAATAGTAGAATCAGTTGCTTGAGATGTTATTTACAATGTGTGATTTAATTGAATAGAGTTGGGCCAGTTGGAGTCGAGTACTCGTGGCAAGAATGTGGTTGCTAGTTGATTTTAGCCGGTTCGAGGTAAGTATCTTGCCTAACCTTGTGTGGGGGACTTCCCCTTAGGACTTGAGTCTTCCATGCTAATTGTAGTCCGTGCACGCGAGGTGACGAGTGTGTGCTCGGGCTTATTTGTGGGAAAAAATTTCCTTTAGGGTTCTTAGGTCCTTATGTTCATCCTATGGGAAGTATTCTGTTATGATTGAGTTGTCTAATTGCTTAATTTACCTCTATATGCTCGATATGATGTTGTTTCCTTCCTCTGACCCTTACCTGTTACTTGACCTTAATTGCCTTAATTGAATTAGCTGTTCTGTTGATGTTTTGTTAAGGTTATTGTGTTTTGCTTAGTTTCTCCGTGATCGCCATGTGATCATACTCTTAGTGGTGGAACTTCCTTGTGATTGGATTGTTGGATTGTTGTTGATTCCCTTGTCGGGATGTATTGTTTATATTGTTGATTCCATTGCCGGGATGTATTGTTTATACTGTTGATTCCCTTGCCGGGATGTATTTTTTATATTGTTGATTCCCTTGCCGGGGTGTTATTTGTTCATATTGTTGATTCCGTTGCCGGGATGCGATTGTTCATATTTGTTGGTTCGGGATACCAAGAGATCCCAAGCACATATATTGAGGATACCAAGAGATCCCCAGCACATATATTGAGGATACCAAGTGATCCTCGGGATACCAAGAGATCCCCAGCACATATATTGAGGATACAAAGAGATCCCCAGCACATATATTGAGGATACCAAGAGATCCCTAGCACATATATTGAGGATACCGATAGATCCTCGGGATACCAAGAGATCCCCAGCATATATGTTGAGGATACCAAGATATCCTCGGGATACCAAGAGATCCCCCAAGTATTTACGTTTGGGACTACGGGACGGAATCTCGGGAGATCCCCTGTCGATATTCTGTGAGTGTAAAAGCACGAAGGGTGATGTCGTGAACTTTTTGCTTGCTGTGTGTAATCGTTTATCAATTCAAATGTTTTTAACGGGTTAGATTCCCTTGCTGCTGTGATTTTTTTGTGTTGGAACCCATGGTGTTGTCAATACCTCGCCATATATATACTTATATATATTTCAATACTTCAACCTCAATAATCTCTACATTTTTGACTCAATTAATTTCTCAACTAAATTTTCCTTAAATCGTCTGAGGTTGTATTCTACTTAAAAGGAATTTCTACTAAGATGTAACTTATTGAATCCCATGGTAAAGGTAATAATTCATTCGATGTCGTATTTAATAAAAAAAATGATACTCTCTTTATTCAAATGACTTCAAAAAAAATAACTTCATCTTTTCTCGCTGGCTTTCCTAATTAGTTTAGAATTTGTAATTTACTTATATTAGGTAAATGATACTTCTTGAACATCTTGAGTGAATTTGTACGGACATTATGTATTGTAGCATGTGGATTTCTCTTGTTAAGAATGAGATGGAAACATATGGGAGCACAAGGTGCAATGTGTGTTGAAGGTTCGGAAGTTGAGATTTATGATATGAGAAACCGAGGATTTGAGATGGTTGGGATTGTGTATTAGGCATGATGTGAGTGACCGAGTTGGCATTGCCTTCGTTATTTGGATACATTCTTACTTATCTAGTTCCTGTTATGTCAGTGTTAATTTACTTGGTTTCGTTCATTACTACCCGTGTTCTCCCTTTATTGTTCCTACTGTTTGTAATTTGATTTTCTCTCCGCTGTTGATATTACCCCGTTATTTTTATCTCGATATTTTATTATCATATCCTGTTCATTTCATTTGACCAGTAGGTGTCTTGACTGTTCCTCGTCACTACTCCACCGAGGTTAGTCTTGATACTTACTGGGCACCGCTGTGGTGTGCTCATACTACACTTTTGCACATTTTTTTTGTGCAGATCCAGGTATTGTTCGCTGGTAGCAATGCGGATCCTTGCGCAGAAGACTCAAGGTAGCCCTGTTGCTGCGTTCGCAGGATTCGGAGTCACCTTCCTATTTTATATTCTCATTGTTGTACTTATTTCCATACGGTGGTGATTAGAAATGGTAGCGAAACTCTGTAGAGCTTATGACTTGTACCACCGGGTTTTGGGAAGATGTTCATTGAATAAAGGATTATTTCAGAAGAATTTTAGATGTTAGTATTTATTGTTGTTTTTCCGCAAATTATTAGGCTTACCTAGTCCTTAAGACTAGGTGCCATCACGAAACCCAACGGAGGGGAAATTGGGTCGTGACAGGGTTGTATCAGAGCTCTAGGTTCATAGGTGCTATGAGTCATAAGCGAGTTTAGTAGAGTCTTGCGGATCGGTACGGAGACGTCTGTACTTATCTTCGAGAGGCTACGTAACTATTAGGACAATCTCACTTCCTTCGTTCTTATCGTGCGAGCTTATTGATCTTGGAGTTTGAACTTTTATCCTTCTATTCTCTTACCGATAGTAAGGATACGAGCTGTGGTTATCGATGATGCTGCTTCTGGAGCAGGTATCACTAGAGGCAGAGACCGACGAGGAGTACGTGCCGCAGCTAGACCACACTCAGGGCAGTGAGTTTCCGTTGGTCAGGTTCCAGGCATCAAGGCGACACAATTTGTGGTTCCAGTTCAGCCCATGGTCAAGGTAGCAGCATCCGAGGGAGAGCAACTTAGAATTTGCAGGATTCAAGAAAGAGTGACCCTCCTGCATTCAGCGGTTTGGCATAAGAGAGCACAATGGGTTTCAGAAGGGAGTGTCATCGCATTATCAACACTATGGGTATTGCAGAGACGAGTGTGGTTGCTTTTACTACGTTCCAGCTTGACGGAGTGGCTTATCAGTGGTAGTGGACATATGAGTTGGGTAATCGGCCGATGTAGTTTCACTTACATGAGTTCAGTTTCAGAGATGTTTTGAGAGAGTTTGTACCTCAGTCACTTCGGTTCAGCATGGCTCGAGAGTTGGAATCAGATGTTTCGTTTCAGCAGGTGGTAGGGATCGTTCGCCGGTTAGAAGGCATATGGGACCGGGAGCGAGAGGACATATGAGATCTAGAGAGAGAGAGTACAGGGAGGCGAGGAGGCCTCGTAGACCGGGGAGATATACTGGTCCTTATTTTGGAGGCAGGGTGCGTCATGGTAGAGGTTTTGCGGGTCAGCCAGTTCAGTTCGCGCTTCAGACTTTGCATGGTGACTCAGGTGCTCATGGGTCTCGGAGTACCCGTATCGCACAGTTCCCACCACCTCGTCAGCAGAGAGGGTGCTTTGAGTGTGGAGATACTAGCCACATGGTGAGAGATTGTCCTAGACTTCGGACCAATGTGTCACAGCAAGGTATTCAGGCAGGTAGAGGGCGCCCAAGAGGGGGAGGCCCGCCTCGTTGATGTGTTTCATATAGTAGGCTTGAGGCCGGTGCGCCACTTGAATGTCATTCAGGTACGGATTCGGTTTGTAATAGGGGGCACTATCTGTAGTTCATCACAGTTCTGCTTATCGGGGTGAGTTCCCCTAATTTGTTGATTCTAGTTATGGGTGCATTTCATGATTTGCACTCTATTTATGTGATTATCTCGTTGGTAGGCTTTATGAGTGATAGCCGTGTCTATCGTCCGTTTCTAGCTGTTGTCGAGAGTTATGAGGCTAGTAGTAAATTCATGTTGTCTGTTTCGGTAGGTTTGATGTGATCTCTGAGTATTCATGGTTACGAGCTGTGATTTCTATGCTCCACCGGTGTGGGAGCCAGGCTGTGTTGTAATTTGTAGACAGAATTGATCTAGCGAGAGTCTCTAGATGGGTTGATGTGTACCCTACTTGTAATTCAGTGTTGGGGGCGGGACCCTCGTGGTTTCAGGTGAGTCGATATGTTGAGACCAGGCTGTGTACCGCGGTGAGGGTTATATCAGTATTAGATGCTTGTGAGTCTTTTATATGCTCTCATTCTATCTTGTTAGATGTTTTGTAGATTTGTGTTTTAGAAGAATTTGTGCTAGTTTGACTTGTTTGATAGTTCCCTTATGTGTTTCCTTTCCCATATTCAGTCATTTTCTTTTTATGCTTCTTGAGTTTTAGTTCGTGGGATGTGTGCCCGTTGGTATTAGCTGAGGTGTGGTTATTCGGGTGTTTAGCTATGTGGTTTTCGTGGTTATTGTATCATCACCAGTGTTGTGGAGGTTTGAAAAGAGTTCCTATTGAATATGAGGCTTATGGCCGGTACGGATTTGATCTCAGGCAAGCATTGCTATTAGAAATGTTATTGTGGGCCTATGTGTGATGTGTCATGTTGTGTTGTTGTACCCTGTGTGTGTTGGCATGAATTGAAGTAGCTGGTTGAGACTGATACCGGTTATAGATGTAGGATCGGGTCTTTTGGAAATGGATGGAAGGTGAGAATTCTGGCTTGAAGGCTTATTGGTATTGCTAGAAAGGCTAAATTTCAGTCGAGGTGGTGTCGTCATGCTTGTGTGGATTGGGGTGACGTGGGATCACCCGCGGGTGTATGTTGGAAGTGCGCACTCAGTGACTTGAGGACTTCGAGGCGAATCTTAGCACGTTCGAGGACGAACGTTGGTTTTAAGAGGGGGAGGATGTAACGACCCGACCGGTCGTTTTGAGAAATTATGCTTCGTTCAGCGGCATAAGGTCTGGAACAACTTCAGAATATGAGTATCGACTTGCGTGCATGGTAAAAATTTGATTTTCGGATGGTTTAGAGTCAAATTGGAAGAAGGAATCTAGTTTTGGAAGTTTGAACGGTGAAAAGTTGATCGGAATTGGACTTTTGGGTAAACGACCCTGGAATGGGTCGTGGATGATCTCAACAGCTTCGTATGGTGATTTTGGACTTAGGCGCGTGTTCGGATTGCATTTCGGAGGTCCGTAGCTAATTTAGGCTTGAAATGCCGAAGTTTGAATTTTTGAAGTTTCCGGTCCGATAGTGAGATTTTTATACGAGGGTCGGAATGGAATTCCGGAAGTTGCAGTAGTTCCGTTATGTCATTTGGGATGTTTGTGTAAAATTTCAGTTCATTCGGACATGGTTTGGTTAGGTTTTTGATCGAAATCACATTTTGAGGAAAATTCGAGTTCTTAGGCTTAAATCCTTGATTCATTCGAGTTTCCGATGTTGTTTTAGGTGGTTTAAGGGTTGGCACAAGTTTGAATGAGATATTGGGTGTCGTTGGTGCTTTTGGTTGAGGTCCTTCTTCGCGATGACGAAGATTCTTCCGCGACCGCGATGCGTTGCTGAAGACCACCTCAAAAACCTTCTTCGTGTTTGCATCTGTCCACTCGCGTTCGCGAAACTCTGTTTAATTCTTCAACGCGTTCGCGTATAACCGTCCGCGATCGCGAAGGTCTATTTTCCCATTCTTCGCGATCGCATCCCTAACCCCGCGTTCGCGTAAGCCACCATTCCACTGCTCTTCGCGTTTGCATCCCTTTTCACGCGAACGCGATGTGTATTTCTAGGCATCCTTGAATTTCCTCTACGCGATCGCGAACCTTCTTCCGCGATCGCGATGAACAAATAACTGGGCAGACAGATTAAATCCCAAATTCGAGGGTTTCACCATTTTTATCACATTTAGACTTCTAGGGACCAGTTCTTGGCGATTTTCGAAGGGATTTTCACCTGGGCATCTTGGGTAAGTGCTTCTCACTCGATTTAGACCAATTTCCTTGAATCTCCTCTTAATTTCATCCTTTAATTTCAGATTTTGAATGAAAAATGGGTAAGAACTTCATAGACCAAATTATTGAGTTTTGAGGGGCTGTTTGACCTCCGATTTGAGAGATTTTTATATGGTTAGACTCGTGAGAGTACGAGGGTTCTGAAAATGTTAAATTCATCCGATTCCGAGACATTGGCCTGAGGGGCGTTTTGGTCATTTTGTCTAATTTCGCGCTGTAGCTTTGAATTAAATAGTAGAATCAGTTGCTTGAGATGTTATTTACAATATTTGATTTAATTGAATAGAGTTGGGCCAGTTGGAGTCGAGTACGCGTGGCAAGAACGTGGTTGCTAGTTGATTTTAGCCGGTTCGAGGTAAGTATCTTGCCTAACCTTGTGTGGGGGACATCCCCTTAGGACTTGAGTCTTCCATGCTAATTGTAGTCCGTGCACGCGAGGTGACGAGTGTGTGCTCGGGCTTATTTGTGGGAAAAAATTTCCTTTAGGGTTCTTAGGTCCTTATGTTCATCCTATGGGAAGTATTCTGTTATGGTTGAGTTGTCTAATTGCATAATTTACCTCTATATGCTCGATATGATGTTGTTTCCTTCCTCTGACTCTTACCTGTTACTTGACCTTAATTGCCTTAATTGAATTAGCTGTTCTGTTGATGTTTTGTTAAGGTTATTGTGTTTTTCTTAGTTTCTAAGTGATCGCCATGTAATCATACTCTTGGTGGTGGAACTTCCTTGTGATTGGATTGTTGGATTGTTGTTGATTCCCTTACCGGGATGTATTGTTTATATTGTTGAATCTATTGTCGGGATGCATTGTTTATATTGTTGATTCCATTGCCGGGATGTATTGTTTATACTGTTGATTCCCTTGTCGGGATGTATTATTTATATTGTTGATTCCCTTGCCGGGGTGTTATTTGTTCATTTTGTTGATTCCCTTGCCGGGATGCTATTGTTCATATTTGTTGGTTCGGGATACCAAGAGATCCCTAGCACATATTATGAGGATACCAAGAGATCCTCGGGAGACCAAGAGATCCCCTGCACATATATTGAGGATACCAAGAGATCCTCGGGATACTAAGAGATCCCCAGCACATATATTGAGGATACCAAGAGATGCCCAGCACGATAATATTATTGAGGAATACCCAAAGAATCCTCGGGATACCAAGAGATCCCCTCAGCACTATAATGAGGATACCGATGGATCCTCGGGATACCAAGAGATCCCCAGCACATATGTTGAGGATAAAGCCAAAGAGATTCCTC